>NC_059373.1:42350280-42650280 GCF_019703515.2 Myxocyprinus asiaticus
AATCCTTAAAACAAGATATATTTACTTGAGAAGTACCATATAAGATATTTAGACTTGCTCTAAGAGAATGTATCTTAAATGTAAGTGTACTTTGTATATAAGTGTATTTACTTCTGCGAGTGCAGTAAAGACAAATATACTTATATTCAAGATCTATTCTCTAAAAGCAAGTCTAAATATCTGATATGCTGCTTCGATTGGGTGAATGCAATTTTTTTTTTATTTTATCTTTTTTTATATTTGTATTTTTAATATTATATTCAACATTCTCAGATCATTTTTTTTTCCTTCTGCAGTATAGCTGCTAAAGTAAATGTTTATTGTTTCAAAGGAGTTTTAGATATTTACATTGGAAAATAAGCCAAAACAAAAACAAATCAAAAACGTATTTTGTTGCCGTGTATAATGGGGCGAAGACTATCCTCTCTCACCTTTCTATTCACTTCAATCCATCTTTATCTCACAAAATAACAAACTCTCTCTTATTAATAAAGCTGCGTGTTGTCGATTTTATTTACGATAAGATACACACGTGTCACATATAATTTATTATGATTCAATAAGTTGTGAGCCATCACGTTATAATCTAGCTGCATCAAGCCCGTGCACGAGGGACAAGCGTCCAGGCGCCAAAGTGTGTATCAGCCGGGTGCAGTTTCAATCTCTCCCCCTTAGATCTGGTCACTTCACGTGACTCATAGAAGAGGCACTGACTGCACAGAGAAATGCCAGTTTTGAAGTTTGTACTTATTTACATGACCTGCTTCCTTATTATTTGAACTTTAATAAAGGATGCATTAAAGATATAACGCAGACTCGCCGAGGTGTTTCCTTTAAAGACGCTCTGACATGCAAGTTTTGCTTAAGCGGAACGGCAGCTCCGGCTCCGCTTTATTTCACAACGATAGTGCTTCTGTATTTACTTATTTTGTATTTTTGTATATTTTCCTAATACTTTGCGATCTGCATCACCTGAATTTGTTTGGAAAGTCTGCACTGTGAGCTGTTTTTTCTTCCTCTCCTCAATCAGGCACAAGCTGCGGTTGGTGCTCCTCTTGCGCGCCCTCATTAGAGTTTAATGTGATCTCATGTTAAGTTAAATGAGATCAAACAACTATTCGACAACAAAAAAAAATTGTCGACAATTTTTTATTGTAGACGTTGTCGATAACGTCGACTAATCATTTCAGCCCTACATGCAAAGCAGAGTATTTTCGAAATTTAGCACAGCCTCTTTATTGCTTTTTTGAACTGTTTACTAACTATTTACCGATCAGCCACAACATTAAATCCACCTGCCTAATATTGTGTTGGTCCCCCTCGTGCCGCCAAAACAGCGCCAACCGGCATCTCAGAATAGCATTCAGAGATGATATTCTTCTCACCACAATTGTACAGAGCGGTTATCTGAGTTACTGTAGACTTTGTCTGTTCCAACCAGTCTGGCTATTCTCTGTTGACCTCTCTCATCAACAAGGCATTTCCATCCACAGAACTGCCGCTCACTGGATGTTTTTTGTTTTTGGCACCATTCAGAGTAAACGCTAGAGACTGTTGTGTGTGAAAATCCCAGGAGATCAGCAGTTACAGAAATACTCAATATTGGTGCTGTTTTGGTGGCATGAGGGGGACCTACACAGTATTAGGCAGGTGGTTTTAATGTTGTGGCTGATTGGTGTATATAATAAAATATTAAGGGCACACATTTTCATTAAAACATTATTTTATTAGGCATTATGAAGATATAGTTCCTGACATGTAATGTTGGTCTGTGCTGTGCAGTGATATACACAGTAGCTGTTGAACAGGTGTTTCACATCATAGCTGAGATTGTGTATTGTAGCACAACTGGAATGCTGTATTGGCCAATGGTGTCACAGAAATCTCACAAAAATGGCAAACAGAAGAGAAATGTTGTGTAAGACCATCCTGAAATCTTTTTTAGGGACTTAAGAGCTACAGACGTCATAGCTGTGAATTTATTTGCTGTATCCTAGTCCGAGATTTATATGCAATGTAATTGAAGCAGTTCAACACTTCAAATTTGTGTTGGGCTCAAAACGGCAGGATTCCCAGTGTGTTGTCATCATGGCTGTGTATTGAACCATTAGCCTCAGCGTGTGAACACACAATATAAGAGGTGTTTGGTGAGATTAGAGCGAGATATTTGTACACCTCCCTCCATAACACCAGTGTGATATGTGCTAATTACAACCACAGCTCTCTCTCTCTCTCTCTCTCTCTCTCGCTGTATGTGTGAAAGTGATAGCATAATATTATTCACATTATTCACTTTTTTTATAATATGATCAAATGGGCAGATTCAATTCACATCAATCTTTATTGGCAAGAGAAACTTAAGTGTACATTGCCAATGCATTATTTGAGACTATACATACAGATAGAGCCTGACCGATATGGGATTTTTGAGACCAATACCTATTTTAGAGGGGGAAATTCACAGATTACCGATATGGTGGCTGATATAGTTAATTTTTGAGCTGGAATGAAAACAGACCTTTTCTATGTGGATTGTTCACCGATTTTGCACTGATATGACTATGCAAATGTACTCAGAAGGCTGCTTTCTTAAACAAATATTTTTATCCAAGAATATTTGACATTATTATCAATATTATTGTCGACAAATTCTAGAAATGAACACTGAGAAAATAAAGAATAAATAAAAATACAATAAATAGCTTAAAAACATCAGTACTGTATGTTTAGTATCAGTCAGCTGCTAACCATTTAAATAAAGAATAAATTCAAATAAAATAAATAGCTAAATAAACATCAGTACTGTTTAGTATCAGTCAAATGCTGACCATTAAAATAAAGAATAAATACAAATAAAATAAATAGCTAAATAAACATCAGTACTGTATGTTTAGTATCAGTCGATTGCTGACCATTTAAATAAAGAATAAATAAAAATAAAATAATAGCTAAATAAACATCAGTACTGTTTAGAATCAGTCAAATGCTGACCATTAAAATAAAGAATAAATACAAATAAAATAAATAGCTAAATAAACATCAGTACTGTTTAGTATCAGTCAGTTGCTGACCATTTAAATAAAGAATAAATAAAAATAAAATAAAATAAATATCTAAATAAACATCAGTACAGTTTAGTATCAGTCAGTTGCTGACCATTTAAATAAAGAGTAAATAAAATAAATAGCTTAATAAACATCAGTATTATGCTTTAGTATCAGTCAATGGCTGACCATTTAAATAAAGAATAAATAAAATAAATAGCTAAATAAACATCAGTAATGTTTAGTATCAGTCAAATGCTGACCATTTAATTAAAGAATAAATAAAAATAAAATAAATAGCTAAATAAACATCAGTAGTACTGTTTAGTATCAGTCAAATGCTGACTATTTTAATACTGCGAGTCAGTTAGGGGCAGGTTGTAAAACAAGAAGCATTTACACCTGCTGAGTCAAGAGATAAACAGCGGCAGCGGCGTTACACTGTATTCTGCTATACAAGTTCAGGGGAATCTTTCAACAGTGGAAAACCAGACTTTTAAATATTATATTTTATAAATGCAATGACTGGAATTGTTTGGTTGAAGGGGGTACCAAACTGTGAATTCTGAACAAAACAGTTTGGTGAGTACATGTTTGCACATTAGCTTCCACTCAGCTGAAAAGCAATGAAAGTAGATATGTGGTTAGCTAGTTAGCTATAAGCTCGTTGTCATGGAGAGTAAAAGATGGATGTTGTTTATTTTAGTGCTCGGTCGGCCGATATTAGCCTTTCACAGATATAGCGGTACCGGTGTATATGTTTTCTGATATGTGCAGATATGAAAACTTTTTTTTAATATATAATACAGAAAACAATGCTTAGGTGATTTAGAATTGGTGTCATAACGTAGTTTGTCCAGCAGAGCGTGGTCTGACTCCATTGTTTACAGAGCTGAGCTGACAGTGGTTCTGCTGACAGGGCAGAGTTAAGTGGTGCGGAGTTAAGCGGTGTCTTCTCGGTAAGTTGCTAACTAGTTTGTGAAATACATACTGGAAAGTTAATAACTGCTGCCGCTGTTTATCTCTTGACTCGGAAGCAGCGAACCATGAGTTATTGTTTGTGACTGTTTTGTTATACATTAACAGCGAAATATTGCTGATGATGTTTTGATAAGCAAGAAAACTGTACTTTAATACAATTTAGAGGTACTTGTACTTTACTTGAGTATTATCAAGGCATTTTCTATTACTTTATACTTCCACTCCACTACATTTCAGAGGGAAATATTGTACTTTTCCCAATGTTGACAATGTATAATAATAATGTCAAATATTCTTTGATAAAAATATTTAAGAAACAGCCTTCTGAGTACCACATAGAAGAGGTCTGTTTTCATTCCAGCTCAAAAATTAACTATATCGGCTACCATTTCGGTATTCGGTGAATTTTCCCCATCTAAACATCCCCATATATCAGTCGGGCTCTAGTTTATTTACTTTCCAGCATTGCGTCTCACCAACTAGGTAACAATGTAGCGTGAAATCAGCACTCAGCAGACACAATCCACCACCGCACCGTTGTCTGCTGAGCTGCAAAAGTATGCTCTGATGTTTACCTTTCAATCTGCTATGTTACTGACTGCACTGACAAACTATAGCTGGCAAACATAGTAAACAGATGTGATCAACATGAGTGACATGGTTGGCAGGGACAGTGTTAACGTTATATTGGTTATACTGAAAAGGGAAAATTATGGGGTCATTGTTTATTAACTTTCCAGTATATATTTCACAAACTAGTTAGCATCTTACCGTGAAGACACCACTCAACTCCGCACTGTCTGCAGAACCACCGTCAGTTCAGAGTCAGCTCTGTAAACAATGGAGTCGGAGCGTGCTCTGCTGGACAAACTATGTTATGACACTAATTCTAAATCACCCCAAGCATTGTTTTCTGCATTATATGTTCTGAAAAAATAGTCTTCATATCTGCACATATCGGAAAACATATCGGCTGACCGATAAATCGGTCAGGCACTACATACACATATAAAACACACTGAAAGCTGAAGTTTAATTTGCTGAAGTTTAAAATCTCAAAACTATTATTTTCTCTGGCTGCCGTTCAGTCTCTACAAGTATACCTGTCTGCAGCTTGATGAAGGGCCAGGTCCTTCTGATCTCTATCGGGCACACACTGGGTCTCTCTCGGGCGATTTCGCTTTTGAAACTGGTTCAGATGAAGTGAGAGGGAGCATTTCTGGCGATGCGAATAGATATAGCAGCTTGCCCGTATCACTTGCCCGCTTGCTGAAGAAAAATCTTCATTCTCCATGCAGTAAATCCACTCCTGTGTTTATTATGTCCGGGACATGCATCGCGCTTAATGAATAAGCGTGCACTGCTCCACACAATTAGTGTCTGTGTTATGATGTGCAGTTCAGTCGAGCGTGTACCTCCTGAAAGTTTATATATGCCAATTTTAGCCACAGAAAGTGCGGAAGAACATTGGTGAAGTTTCGCCCACTGTACAAAAGTGCCGAGGTTTGTTCCTGGCAGGCAGAAGATGTGCCAGGAAAAACTCGGGACACCTTTCTCCTATCACATGAAGTTTCAGGAAGTAAAAAAAAGTAAAAAAAAAATAAAAAATAAAAAATAATAAAAAAAAATAATAATATATATATATATATATATATATATATATATATATATATATATATATACTGTATTAATTACTTTAATTTTTTTAACGCTTTAAACAACAAATATTAATTTCAGAAAATAACACGTTAAATTTCCCAGCCCTTATAAATGTAATATAATATAAAAACTTATTAGGGATGATTCGGTTCTATATACAATATGAGGTTCACGATTTGATATTATCTTGATTCGATATGGTAACACTTAAATGATAAAGTATGGCAGAAAATTTTTATATTTTTATTTTTTTTGTGTGCAAAATGCACATTATAATTTCTCATGAAAATAAAGTTCTTTAATACACAATATAAATGCACAAAATTTAAATAAAATTGTTTCTCATATACCTTTCACTATAAGAAAAATCACAAACAAATGAGCCTTAAAAAAACAGTGGACTACATGTAGGCTGATCAGGTGCAGAACAAGCAATTGAAGTGAACAAAACCTGTCCTGAAAAAATATGTGAAAATGTTTAATTTTTTAATAATTTGTTTTTCTTGACTATTATAGTCACATTTTAACTTTTTTAAAATATAAAAATTCTACTTTCTATCAATTAATATTATTTCTTGAAATTGTATTTTAAATTGTAAAAACCCCATGTCCAGAAAAGTTGGGACATTCTGTAAAATGCAATAACAACAAGAATCTGTGATTTGTTAACACCCTCGAACCTTTATTTAACTGACAAAAGTACCAAGAAAAGATTTCCAATGTTTTCACTGACCAACTTAATTGTATTTTGTAAATATAAACAAATTTTGAATTGAATGCCTGCAACACACTCAAAAAAAAGTTGGGACAGAGGCATGTTACATCACCTTTTCTTTTAATTACACTTTTTAATCGTTTGGGTACTGAGGATACTAATTGTTGCAATTTTGCAAGTGGAATTTTTGCCCATTGTTGCTTGATCGATCCAAGACCTCAGCAGCTCAGCAGTCCGTGGTTGTTGTTGTCTGATTCTCCACTTCATGATGCGCCATACATTTTCAATAGGAGACAGATCTGGACTGCAGGCAGGCCAGTCAAGCACAAGCACTCTGCTCTGTCGTAGCACATGCAGAATGAGGCCTGGCATTGTCTTGATGTAATAACCATTGACTTCCTGGGAAAAGGTGTCGTCTTGATGGCAGCATAAGTCTCCCTTCACACATACGCAAGTCACCCATGCTGTGGGCACTGATGCACCCCCATACCATGACGGATGTTGGCTTTTGCACCTTTCACTGATAAAAGTCTGGATGGTCCCTTTTGTCCTTGGCATGGAGAACTTGACTTCCATTTTTCCCAAAAACAAGCTGAAACGTGGACTCATTTGACCACAGTACACATTTCCACTGTCTTTCGGACCATCTGAGATGAGCTCGGGCCCAGAGAACTCAGCAGCATTTCTGCATAATGTATGGCTTTCTCCTTGCATAATAGAGTTTCAAGTTGCATTTCTTGATGCAGCGGCGGACTGTGTTGAGTAAAAACGGTTTTCCGAAGTACTCCCGAGCCCATGCGGCTATATTTACCACAGTAGCAGGATGGTTTCTCATGCAATGCCATCTGAGGGCTCTAAGGTCATGCACATTCAACAGTGGTTTCCGGCCTTGCCCTACACGGACTGAGATTTCTCCGGATTCCCTAAATCTGAAAACATTGTAAATCTTTTCTTTGTACTTTTGTCAGTTAAATAAAGGTTCAAGAGAATTAACAAATCACAGATTCTTGTTTTAATTGCATTTTACAAAATGTCCCAACTTTTCTGGAAATGGGGTTTGTATATATAAGAATGATATGAGCTATCAATGTTTGAAATAATGTGTACAATTTACAAGTAATAATATTAAGTTTACATTCATTTGTATAACAAGTGCTATAATGGTACTGTCACTTTAAGAGTTTAACGCGCATCTCAAGGTGTTGCGGTTCATTAATTAACAAGAAAGAAGTTTGGTTTTTTTAGCACATATGTGCTATTTGTGATTAAAATTTATATATATTTTATTTTTTTATTTAACCGACTGTAAAGAACAGAAAAGATATTAAAATACACATTATTCAACAAAAGTGGAGTGTGGGATCTCATCTTTGATGGACACACAATACACGGAAGAAATGGTCCCTTTTAATATCAAGCACTTTTCATCAAAACAAGGCGATTTTCCAGGTATTCCTGTACTTACATTTTTAAGAGCTAAATTCAAGCACTTAAAGCACTTCAAGGACCTTGTGTGAACACTGTAAATAGTGTAGAATTTACCTTGTGGTGATAGAGAGATTATAATGTTGATGGGTCATTTCATTTATGATCACATGGACAGAAAACAATGTTTCAAATTTCGAAATGTCGAGTTTTGCCTCGATGTGGTTCATAATTTTTTTGGCTCGAAATTCGATATATCTTCCCATCCCTAGAAATTATGCAATAGTAAAATATTTTTGTCCTAAATTCTTCACTTTCACATGTTATTTTAAGGCTCTCCCACGAGCCGTTATTTTGCATAAAGGTAGACATTTAAGATTCTGTGTGTATTTGACTAAATGTTTCTTCAATTCCACAGTAGCTAATAGAGTAAGTGCACGTCTCCTCCTCTGTAACTGTGTGTCATTAACACTGTGTGTAACCAGCAACGATCAAGAACATATCATTACGCGAACATTAAAGTGAAACCGGAGCGCTTTGCGTTCACTGTCAAAATCCTTGCTTACATTTTCACTGGACTTTGGCCTCCGCAGATGGTGCGCACATAAGAGCACTTCAGAAGCGGTTATCTTCACGCACTCTTCAGGAGTTCATTTGAAGTGCTCACAAACTGAAAAAATACCGGAAAATGAGACGCAAAAACACAGAGTTAATGGCATTTCTATAATCGCTGGAAATTACCTTATTGGGAAAGTAAAATGTGATTGGAATTTGAATTGCACAATAATCGCAGGTATCTCCAATAATCGTGGTTAGATCAAATAATCGCGATCAGAGGATACTGATACATACTTATTTGAACAAACTAGCCCATAAGTAGTAAACTTAAGTGTGTAACTTTTCCTGCACCATTTGTGCTATGGACATGAATGATCCCTCAAATCATGTGGCTTGATGAAAAAATGGGTGAATTAACCCCAAATAACCCCATTTGAATTAGGCCAGTAGGCAACCACGTAGCATGCACTCTAAACACCCTAGCAACCACCTAACAATGCTCTGGTAACCACCCTCAACACCCTCACATTGATTGTGGTGGCAAGTTTTGCATGGGCTGGTACCATTCACATTTCTTTTAGAAATGTACAGATGTAGTTTTACTTGTCATCTTGTAATTAAAAAAGCTGTTTTCTCATAATTAATTAGCTTTCTGACGCCACTTATACACCAATTAGCTTGTGCTCTTGTCTACAGAAGCTTTGTTACTTGTATCTGCGATCAGCCTTAATTTGCTAAACTAAAAAAAAAAATTGTGTACTTAATTTGTGATCTTGAGAAGAAGAAAAGACAATAACAACAAGACAACTATATTTAATGTATGACCACTCTGGACATCCTGCAGGACATATTGCACATAGAGGAAAAAGTATTTGAACTTCACTGGTTTCTCTGTATCCTTAGATAAATAATGTTTGTTTTTTTAAATGCACTGACTGGCAGTGGTTATATTATTCATTGCCTTCTGTGTGTGCTTGTGCTTAACCGATATTAGCAGAAAAACTGTGGTGTAAACATCTTGTGTTTTAACTAAATCAAACTCGACATCAAGAACATATTTCCCAGCTTAATGCAGGCCGGAGTTTAACATGATGGCACTGGAACAAAAAAGAAAAGATCAAATCGAAACCTTTCACATTCTACTCGTGCTCATTTTTCACTTGCTCTCACGATTGTTTTAGTGTCTCTGTTTTCCGGGGGCGTCTGTCTTAGTCTCTTGCTTTACTTTAAGGGGTATTTGAAGGGTTCTGCACCTGTTGTTCTCATGGAGGGAGTGAGAGGGTGGACACAGCTCTGGGTGGGCCGAATGTCTGCACAGGATGGTCACCCTCAGACACTCAGTAAACTTAATAGTCATGAGTAGAACTGTTTATTTTACTTCTTTTCTGAGTTATATCTGTGAAATATCTGTACTTATATCTTCCAGATGCAAAAGCCTACAAACACTTCTGGGGCCCATGATACGCTGTTTTCAGCGCTCTCTGAGAGGTTCATGTGCATTGTGAAAGGAAATTGCTGCAGGTTCATACATTTGCTAATTTCCTAACATTGGTAACCGCAACAAGTTATTATGCAAATTTAAAAACTGGACACGGTATCACAGAAAAGAACGAGGTGACAGCGTTTCACCAGATTTATAATGGGGAACACTGTTAACTGTCAGATAAATGTTGCACTTTCAGTTGTCTGCCAAAATAAAAGCTCCAGGTGAAGTAAATACAACAGAAATATGTCGGGGCCTGGGTAGCTCAGTGGTAAAGACGCTGACTACCACCCCTGGAGTACGCTAGTTTGAATCCCAGGGCGTGCTGAGTGACTCCAGCCAGGTCTCCTAAGCAACCAAATTGGCCCGGTTGCTAAGAAGGGGAAAATCACATGGGGTAACCTCCTCGTGATTGCTATAATGTGGTACGCTCTCGGTGAGGCGCATGGTGAGTTGAGCGTGGTTAGCGTGAAGCCTCCACATGCGCTATGTCTCCGTGGCAACGCGCTCAACAAGCCACGTGATAAGATGCGCAGGTTGACGGTCTCAGACGCAGAGGCAGCTGGATTTCGTCCTCCGGCACCCGGACTGAGGCGAACCACTACGCCACCACGAGGACTTAAAAGCACATTGGGATATGGGCATTCCAAAATTGGGAAAAAAAGGGGAGAAAATCTCAAAAAAAAAAAAATAATAATAAATTCAACAGATATATATTACTATTGTATAAAAAAATAAATAATAATAATGATAATAAATAATAATAATTCAGTATTATAATAATAAATGTCACAGAGTTCCACAATAATAATTCATAATAATAATAATACTCAGCTAGGTTCCAAAAATAAGTGCTTAAAGTTTTAGTTTTTAAAGAAAAATAAATGTTTTAGTAAAATAAATGTAGGTAAATAATGCTTTCTGTCACTGTGTGTTATTGAATATTGATGCTTATAAATGCAAATGATTAAATATCTTTCTATTAATTTAGCAGTCCCTTGCAAGAATTTCTAAAAATTCAACCAATCTTGGCATTATTTGCGGTAGTTTGCAATTTTGTACAATTTTATGCACAATTTTTCAGCATAAACTACAACACAGGAAGTTGGCATGCTGTTTCCAAAAGTTCCGGTACCCTAGGATCGGTGACAGTATGCTGACTCACTGACGTGCG
Organism: Myxocyprinus asiaticus; assembly: GCF_019703515.2. Classification (NCBI taxonomy): domain Eukaryota; kingdom Metazoa; phylum Chordata; class Actinopteri; order Cypriniformes; family Catostomidae; genus Myxocyprinus; species Myxocyprinus asiaticus. The sequence goes on from NC_059373.1 coordinate 42,361,320, forward strand.
GCATTTCCCATCAGATATTTTTGTATCGTTTTCAGTGTGTTTACCTTCCCACGTGGCTTGACTGGCAGCGCGTTGCGTCAGCAGTGTGAGAGGCCTGGGTTCTTATCCACATAGTGTTGGCTTAATCAGTGGCGAGTGTGATTTGGAGGTTGCACTTTTCCCCCTAACATTACATTTTTACTTCACTGATTGTTAGGTTTAGGTTTGGGGGTTCAGTTTATAAAATATGCATTTCTCTTTACTGTATCATTATCAACTAGCTTTTGGCGACCTCTCCTGGACATAAATGGAGCTCACGCATGCCTATACACCCTACAACACTTACTGCTTTGGCCACTAGGGGCAGTGTTTTACATTTCGGTCAGCATATACCGATTTTTGCTAAAGAAAAGTCCACCTACTCTTTCCAATTTCACTGTGAGATCAGGCTGTAAACTGTGAATCAAAGTGCTCGAAAATCTTGAAGCAGTCGAGACAAATCCATGAACCCGCAACAACCAAGGACATTTGCTATTACACAAATGTTAAATTGAAACTGGAACATTTTGTGTTCACCGTCGAAAGCCTGTCTGAACTTTTAAGCAGTGCGCGTACATCACAGCTAGCGTTTTATCTTCAGGAGCTGCTCTCTGCGGTGCGGGTTGGTGACAGCCTCAGTTCTTTTGTAGTGATATACAGCATATTGTATATCGTCAATAAGCTGAACAGTACTGAGATTTCATTTTTGTAGCCATATTGCCCAGCCCTGTTTCCTGTTTCTTTTAATGTGGCATAATTTCAGATTTACCTGCCCGTAAATGGCACTTAAAAATTTAACGAACAGTTTCTTCCTATCAGTAGAATATAGATTATAGATTGCACCTATAACAGCACCTCTGTAAAATTATCATCCTTAACGCTGCTGATTGATCACAGTTTGACCTGATGTCATGGGTAGTCATGATATGAATCATTCTTACAGCCGTTAAGAATGGCTTGCCATTTCTATAAACATAATTTTGACTTTACATATGTAGAGAAATACCTCCTAATATAAAGCGAAACACTCAAGTGTTTTCCTCGTCTCCTTGTATTGTTCTGTACACCAGACAAGTGCTTTCCACGGTTTTTAAGGCAAATAAAGAACTGCCCCGAGAAACTGAAACAGCGAGTGAGACTCATGCAAAGCTGCTAGTAATTATGTGTACTCTGAGTGAACTTTGAACGTTTCCTGTAACTTTTGGGCTGGTGGCTGGAGTCGAGCATACAGGCATGTGCATGTGTTTATGTGTGTGTGTGTGTGTGTGTGTGTTACAACACAAATATTTATGCACAAGAACTGTAAACAAAAAATAGATTTTTAAATTTTCTAAAGAAAATGTGAGTGTTGTTTGCTTGTGCAAATCTTGCTGCCATGATGCAAGGGTGTTGAGGGTTGCTATGCGGTTGCTAGGGTGTTGAGGGTGGTTGTGAGGGTGTTGCTATGTGTTTGCTAGGGTGTTGAGGGTGGTTGTAAGGCCGTTGCTACGCGGTTGCTAGGATGTTCTGTGTGGTTTGTGAGGATGTTGCTATGTAGTTGCTAAGATGATCTGAGTGGTTGTGAGGGCATTTCTATGTGGTTGATAGGGTGTTGAGGGTGCCAAGCCTAAAAGAGGAAAAAGAGCCCACCCCCAAGTCTCTGTGATATGCTGCTCTCTTGCTATGGCTTAGGTTCCTCCTCTAATGTAATTCTGTGTTTGTTTTTTTTTTTTTGTTTTTTTTGCCATTATATTGCCCACCAGTTGAAAACCGAAAGTCTTGATCTTTCAGTAAAAGCAGTAATAGCACACCTCTCCTTAACAAGCCCACTATTTGAAATATCATCCATGTCTGTAGCATAAAACGTGTTTGTTGGTTAGGAGTTTGGTCAAGTCTCTCAGAATAGGCAACAGTAATAGTGATGCTGGCCTTAGCAAACACCACTAAATACATATGGATGCATCGGAAAGTTATTCAAGCTATGAATGCAACTCTATTTGTGTAACACAGACTCATTCACCAGAAGTCTAAAGTTTAGGAAAAGTCCCTCAGGGGCGAACAGGAAATTCCTGTCAATCTCTCCGTCTCTCTCTCCCTCAATTCTCTTTGTTTGTCTTTTATCCGTATGATTATGCTTTGTTTATTTTTATGCTCAGTTTTGTTGAATAGCTTGTGTATTTCTAGTGAGTTGCCGTTATGGCAACAGCGGTTTGTGTTTTTACAGCATGCAGAACAAAAGGTTTGTAATTAGAGAAGCACATTTGAAAGGCAAACAAATAAAACTCAACCGAACACACACAGAGCAGATGAACATTCGCTCACAGACGCTGCAATGCCTCAAAAAACTTTGCCTGATTCATTAGGGGAGACTGTAATTGTTTTTCTAATGAAATCTGATTTGAGACATCATACGGTTAATGTGACGTGTGGTTTTCACTATAGTATGATTAATGGAATGATCTGAAAGAGAGATTAATGAGAAATGGTTTCATTAACACATTATATGACTGTTCGTTGTGTGAAGTGTTTATGAAGGGGTTGTACGTCAATGACTAATACGTCATTTATAAATGCATTAAATCATTAGTATGCAGTAACAACAATATGAATAAAAAGGGTGACTTTCATGCAATACTTGCCAAATAGTGAGCATTTTAAATTGCATGTTATAAATGCTTTATAATACACTTATTCATATGAATCAAAAACCTAACATGCCCTAAATCATGAGTTTATGTCACAATGCAGCAAAAATAGACTATTATAATGACATTAAATGGAGGGATTATGTCATTTAGTGTTTATATTCATGACTGTAATGTCTCGACTCACTTGTGTTGTCACTTTCCTTGTCACGTTGATGTGAAAAGTGTGGTGTTACTCTGAGTGCTGTCCCAACTTACGTAGTCCTAGTTACCTCTGCAAAAACACTTTTCAGCTCTTCATGCTCATTCACCACATATATAATAAAGCCTGATGACCATTAAACCACACTGAACTTTGTGTACAGGTTTGTAATGTTGGCAACTTTTTAATAAATGCTTCATATGTGTCTACATTACATTAAGGTTCATTTTCATATAGGTTATTAATGTTGAGTAAGAGTTATTAAGTATGTGTAACGTGAGGTAAAATGGCTCACTTTTCGGCAGGCATGAAAGTCACCCTTTATATGCATGATGTTATAACCACATATTAATCATTTTTATGCATTTGTAATGAACCTCTTTGTAAACCGTTAACAAAGGGACCATTAATGTAAAGTGTTGCAGTGGTTTCTACAGATTCAAGAAACTTTATTGGCATGGTAAAAAAGCTGAACATTAGTGCCAAATTAACTTTTTAATGGGGCATTCTTTGCTGCTTGAAGGGCTTTTTTTTTTTTTTTTTTTTTTTACCTTTATAAGGTCACCCCTCAAACATATAACACACATATTGTCTAAACAAAATAAAACAAAATAAAATCAACAGAAATCTGTAACTCTTGACACATTTCCTACTAAAAAAAAATCCTAAAGGAATGTATACAGGGTTCCTGTATAGGAATTGTTTTATAATTTGTATCCAATCCTAAAAAATTCAAATGGGAATTCTAAGAGAACTAAATAGGATTCTCCTGGATATACTCCTACAGATTTATTATTTGCATTATTTTGTTGATTCTAAGAGTCGTATTGTATAATGCGTAATCTTTATCAGAACTGTACTTGTAGTAAATGTAGGTAGTATTGGAATAATGACTCACTACTGGGCAATGAAAGTAAATCAGATGAGGAACAAAAGGACATTTTAAAATCATGAATGATTTTATTTAAATTACTTAAGATGTTCTACCAGTGGTGTTTTATCATTATGGGAATCATAATTGTCCCAAGGTGAACTATGTGTTCTAAAAGATCTAGTTTTGTTTTACATAGGAATCATATAAGACAATTCCTGTCAGGATCCTTCAGGATTGGTTCTAAATTATGATTCCAGAAATTCCTTAAAGAATCCTTCAGTTCTCATTCTTCATTCTTTCTAATCCTGTGGCAATCTAACAGTCAGAGCTGTGTGTGTGTGTGTGTGTGTGTTGAGTGTTTGAATCAGCAGTGCTGTGTTCAGTTTATTTTCCCCCATTGAGTGAATGGCCTGTAATGGGTGTGAGAGTTTCCTGTGTGACCCGCCGCTGGGTTCATCCAAAGGGTAATAGTTCAGCGAGACATTCTTGAACAGCACAGCGCACCGTTCCTCTCTCTGGCCTGTCTGTCATTGTCCTGTATCCCTCTAATGGCCACTCTCTGTATGTTAACATGCGGGAAGTCGCCTGGCCACTGCGCTGAGGTTTAATCGCCCAGAAAATGGAGAAAGACTCCCATGCGGTGAACGCCGCTCGTCACCAGAAAGAGGAAATGGAGCTCCCTTTATGTGCCCCGTGTGTCCGCAGGTGGCCTGAACTGCTCAGCTCTGCCCCGAGTTTCAAATAAACCACAGCAATAAGCCAAATGGAAGAATGATTATTTATATTACACAGATACTGTCTTTCCTTTCTCTCTGGTGTAATAAACAGAACAATAGAATAATGGGCTGTTCCTGCCTATAGTTTCACATTTACACCTTAAAGTCAACATGACATCAAAATTGACCCTATTTACTTTCTTAACCCTTAAATTCATGGATGTTTGACAAACATTAGTACATGCCTCAGGCTTTAGCGACCTGGCACTTATACAGTATGTATCACAAATGGATCTACAAAATGCCCAGATAGTGTCTAATTTTAAAGAATGTTTAAGACAATGAGAAAATAATAGAATATATTCTGTTATATTTTGCCGGTTTATTTTTCATATATCAAAGAGATGATGCAACAAATGATAAAATGGGATTCATTACTTCCACGCTGAAATTCTATGTTCAACTGGCTGTCAAACACATATTGACCTACTCTTAACACATAAGAGACACATAAGCTACACATATGTATTTTCTCAAGCACATATTGAGTCTAAATATGTATGTACAGTAGTTCAAATGTCAATAGCCATGTACTGTTGGTGTTACACTTGCTATGGTTTGCTACTTTGCTTTTTCGTGTTACAATACACACTACTCTTTCCCACTTGGAAAAAAGGAACACATATGTGAGAATGCTGTATGTAGACTGCAGCTCAGCATTCAACACCACAGTGCCCTCCAAGCTTAATGAGAAACTCCGGGCTTAGCTCGCTGTGCAGCTGAATCCTGGACTTCCTGTCAGGCAGACGCCAGGTGGTCAGAATGGGTAGTAACATCTCCTCATCACTGACCCTCAACACTGGAGCCCCACAGGGCTGTGTTCTCAGCCCACTCCTTTATTCCCTGTACACACATGACTGTTTGGCAACACACAGTTCCAATGCCATCATCAAGTTCGCTGATGATACGATGTGGTAGGTCTGATCACTGACAATGATGAAACAGCTTACAGAGAGGAGGAGCACACACTGACACACTGGTGTCAGGAGCACAACCTCTCCCTCAGCGTCAGTAAGACAAAGGAGCTTGTGGTGGACTTCAGGAGAAGAGAAAGAGAACACAGTCCCATCATCATCAATGGAGCACTGGTGGAGAGAGTCAGAAGCTTCAAGTTCCTCTGTGTCCACATCACTGAGGAACTCACATGATCCGTCCACACTGAGGCCATTGTTAAGAAGGTTCACCAGCACCTCTTCTTCCTGAGACGGCTGAGGAAGTTTGGAATGAACCGCCACATCCTCACACGGTTTTACACCTGCACTGTAGAGAGCATCCAGACTGGATGCATCACTGCCTGGTATGGCAACAGTACCGCCCTCAAATGCAAAACCCTGCAAAGGGTGGTGCGAACTGCCAGACACATCATCGGAGGTGAGCTTCCCTCCCTCCAGGACATCTATACCAGGCGGTTTGTGAAAAAAGCTTGGAGGATCATCAGAGACTCCAGCCACCCGAGCCATGGGCTGCTCTCACTGCTACCATCAGGCAGGAGGTATCGCAGCATCAGGACCCACACCAGCCGACTTCATGACAGCTTCTTCACCCAAGCAGTCAGACTTTTGAACTCTTAATCGCTCATGATCAACATATACCAGCACTGCACTTTATTAATCTCACACTGGACTGTCATAAATTATATTTCTCTTAACGACACACTGGCAACTGACTGTCAATACAACACTATACAACCTTACTGCATATTTATATATATTATTTTTATTGTATACTGTGTATTCTATATTGTGTGTATTGTATACTGTACATTGTATATTATTATTGTGTTGTGTGTAATTATGTGTATATTAGATATGTAAATTGTGTTGTGTAAATCTGATGTTTATTGTAAATTGGTATATGTCTCATCACTGTCATGACTGCTATGTTGCTCGGAACTGCACCCAACACTTTCACCCACTCTTGCACTTGTGTATATGGTTGTGTGACAATAAAGTGATTTTATTTTATTTTATTTGATATATATATTTTTTTTTTTTTTTTTTTTTTTTTGTTGTTAAACGATTCATAAGAGAAAGGTTCAGTAATACTATGTTCAGTAATTAAATGTATTAACATTTAATACATTTTAATAACAATGGAGGAAATGGTTGAAATTATTCACATTAATGAAGGTATGTCACCGCTCCACCACATTGAGTGGGAGTTCTTAAATAGAAAAAGAAAAAAGAAATCGGAGCCAAATTGCGTAAACTTTTGAAATCGCCTATTATTATGGCAGCAACAGGTTGCCTACGTAATCAAACTGTTATATATTAATGTGTATTATATACATTTATATATACAAATTAGAGCTTGCTCGACTGGTAATTTTTACTGAAGATTTCAAGAAATGACGGGTCAATGTCTACCTTATTAACATAACATTGACAGATTGATGGATATTTCAAAATGGTGTCTGTCATTTTGAGAGATAAAATACAAGAAAGAATACTATTTAAACCATATTGCGAGTTAATTTTCATTTGAATCATTTAGCATTTTACTGCAATTTTAACCATTCACTGTACATGGTAAATGCGTGGCTTCCCTCTCTTTCTCATAGAAAATGTTTTTGGCCGCAAATAAGAATAGTACTATTGACTTTTGATTGCAGAATTTTGGAAAGAGTATTGGTCAGAAAGCATCATTGAAAGTGTGCGCCAGCTGTGTTTAAGGAGAGCAGTAGCCCTCCACAATCAACTGCAAACTCACATTCAGCTCTGACTCCATTCTAGTATGACACGGCCACTTTTCACCATCCAATCAATTACTAATAGGTAAAATAATTTATTTTATTACAACAACAAAAAATCTCATTGAACATGCTGCTTCACTCAGATATACAACACATTACGGGGGTGAAATGGCTGTGAAATGCTGTTTATTGTTGAGATTCATCTATAGTTTTATTGTGGACTGCAGCTCTTTTGTGTTAGCATGGAAGAACTGTCTTGATTTACCTGTTACACTGTTAGGCATGTGGTAGTCGCCTTATGTGCTGTGTGAATAGACAATACGTCAGTGGTCATTGTGGCGTTCACTGATCAGAAGAGACGAGCACACAGACACTAGCAGCGACTCTCTTAGATGAATCTATTTAAGTGTGATTCAGCACAAGCCGTGGCAGTAATAGTCTTGACTTAAATGAAAACAAATGCCTCCTGCCCTCATTAATTCAATCAGGCCTCCTTCACAGAAGCGTCGCTGGGGAGATAGACGAGTGCAATCTGAGATCAATAACAGGTCATTCATCTTTTCAAACAGCCAATTCTCTATACTCAGAGAGAGAGAGAGAGAGAGAGACCATTCACTTTACTCAGGCTGGGTCCAAAAGCTGAAAAATACTGCATACAGAGGTAGGAAGGCATCAAGGCACGTCCGAATCCAATGTTGTACTCACATCCTTTCTTTTAAGATGCCTTCATTGGGTCAGCTTTTGAAGCAGGATAGAAGCCTTCGCTGCCTTTGATAGTCCACAATCCTGTGTGTTCGGCGGTTGTTGAAAGAATAGATATGCGTCTGATGGAGCGATTGAAAGCATTAATTAGTAGGGCTGTCAATTGATATATTTTTTTAATCAAATTATTTACATGTTGTGCTGATAATCAATTTAATCGTAATTAATGGCAAATCAATATTTGCTGAGAAATGCCCCAGAAGAAAGATAAGTAAAATAATTAAACACTAATATACAAAAAAGTTTAGCCACAAGACCAAAACAATATGTGTGTTAACATGATTTATGTGTGATAAAATTACTGACTAACCTTTTCTGTGTAAAGTTATATCCAATTTTACAACTTTGTTCCAATACAACAAAGACAATGCCAAGACAATGTCAACTAACCCTAAACACTAAAATGACTAAAAATGACAATTTAAACAACTTTACAGCTCAAATAATACATGAATTTTAACTGAAAAAATAATGTGTGCTTTTATAAAATTCTAAGCTTCACATTTCTGCCTTGAAACCCTCCAGAAATTGGCCCCATTCACTTCCATATTCACTGTAGTACACTGACTCAAGTCAAAAAAGCCCACCCCTATGTTTCTACGATGTTCTGGTGCTGAGATATGGGTGTTGCTATGCGGTTGCTTGGGTGTTCCATCTGGTTGCTTGACAGTTGCCAGAGTGACACTAAAAAGGCTGCTTACCCCCATGTCTCTACAATGTTCTGGTGCTGAGATATTGATGTTGCTATATGGGTGCTCTGGATGGTTGCTAGGTTTGGCAGTTTCCAGGGTGATCTTTAATGGCTGCTCACTAGCCCGTGTGAAACCAGCCAATCCCTATGTCTCTTTGAGTCATTTTCAATGTAATGGGGCGGTCAAACTAGGCTTTGAGTAAGAAAAACAGACAATGCAGTGAACCAGGATATGATGTCACGTGGGAGGGCTGCTGGTGTAAGTAAATAATACATCACAAATAACAAATAATATTATATTAAAAATGTTAAAATATATTGTCTACTCAGTTTCCTGTAACAATAAAACATGCAGCTTTAAAATATGTATTGTTTGTATTAAGCCAATACAAATTCACGGTTCAGAGTTCACCAAGCTTAACCTTTGGTAAGTAGCGTAGTAATATATTTCTTTGCATGTAATTTTCAGTCTCCCGCTTTCGGATATGTTTGAATGGGAGTGAATGGAGCTCGAAGTGTAGTGTGACCGCCCCTTATATTTATGGGGTATATTAGCTGGGGTGTTCAGAATGGTTACTAAGGTGTGGCTAGGCAGTTGCCAGGGTAATACTTAATGGTTGCTTGCTAGCCTGAGTCAAATGGGCAAATCACCAAGTCTCTACGACTATGTTAAGTCTATGGGTTTTTCGCCCGATTTTTCACCTGCCCGGCAAACATCGTACACCAGATCGCTTATAAAAGTCAGCATTTTTAAAAATCCCTAAATGAAGGTTAGAGCAACTTTAATAGCGGTGCCTCGCTAAAGCAAACATCACTAATAAGTAGGGATGTCTCGATACCATTTTGAGAACAAGTACGTGTACTGAAAATTCCTTTTCGGTATTCACTGATATGATACTTTTTTTTGTTTTTTTTGGCTTTATATTTTTCTGAATACTATATCAACTGTTTATTTAAGTTTTGTTATCAAAGTGATGTCAAAATAAATGAATCCATTAAAACTTTAATCAAATGAAAATAGAATAATTCATTTTCAAAATAATATTGTATTATGTTTAGGAAATGAAGTGCTTTTATTCGGAACTTCACAGCACAATCCAAAATACAACATTGGAGTTATTTTTGTCAAATAAAATGCTGCATAATTGAGTATCAGAGTTTGAGATATTTCTTAAATATAATACAATTACTATTGATTTATGATCATTAGTAGTATTAGTATTATAGTGAATATTACATAACTATTCAGCAGTGAAATCTTTTTTGTCATACTTTTTCCATTTAAATTTAGCTTTTATTTTGCAGCAAGCTTTTATTTTGGAGTGAAGCCCTTTCTGTTTCTGTGTGTTTTTGGAGGTAGCTTCTCAATTCTCACACTGACCCAATGTGATTATTATTCACGAAAGGCTGCTATTTATTTAAATAAATATGTAGTCTGTATGTGTCTCACTTTACAAAGTGAATTAGCGCTCTGCTCACTGTCATCTGCTATAAACAGAGCGTGTGATGCTCATGAAGGTGTTTTCCGTGTATGAGCACGCAACACGTGCAAACTATATATTTATCTGATTAAATTGCAGCCTTTTAATAATTTAATAATCTCACTAGGACATAGTGTGATTTTAATTTGCGCGCTGAATATTTATAGAATATCATTAGTACGTCAGATGGTACAGGTTTTTGGTAACAGAGCATTTTTATGAGCACGAGTACCAGTACATGAGCGTGGTATCGGACCCAATTCCAGTACAGGTATCGGTATCTGGACATCCCATCTCATAAGCATGTGAGATAATAGTAGTGATGCATTGCTAAAGCCAGCACCACTAAACATTTTCTTGGTTAAGTCTAAAGCTTATGTGAATTTGTTGTAGATCATTAGACATGACGTCATGGAGGCTGTATGAAACTAATGTCCTTACGAGGTGCCTTCATACACAAAACGTTGCCTGTGAAGTCACTGACTGTCAGGACAGTGAGGCAGCAAGACAGCTCTCAGACACAGCCATTGAGACTGGAGCTGCATTTACGCATTTACCCTGTTCATCTGGACTCTGATAAGACAGGATACATAATGCTTGAGTTCTGCTTTCCTTCTGGTCTGTATGTGACTGTAAAAACAGATTTATTGAGTTTAGTGTAATACAATGTATGTATTCTAGCATTATCTTCTCAACTACAGACTTTTTAATGATGTCTGGAAGGTGATTTACGCATTTGTTTCCTCACGATTAGACTGTTGCAGTTCTTTTTACGTGGGAGTCAACCAGTCATAATTATCTCGTGCAAATGGTTCAAAATGCTGCTACTAGGCTCTTGACGGGTACACGCAAGCAAGATACCATTTTCCCCATTTTAGTCTATCTTCATTAGCTGCAGGTCTGCTATTGAATTGATTTTAAGATCTTAATGTTTGTTTTTAAATCATTGAATGGGTTAGCACCATCCTACTTTTCTGACCTCTTGCACATACACTGATCAGCCACAACATTAAAACCACCTGCCTAATATTGTGTAGGTCCCCCTTGTGCCGCCGAAACAGTGCCAACCCGCATCTCAGAATAGCATTCTGAGATGATATTCTTCTCACCACAATTATACAGAGAGGTTGTCTGAGTTACCATAGACTTTGTCAGTTGAACCAGTCTGGCCATTCTCTGTTGATCTCCCTCATCAACAAGGCATTTCCATCCACAGAACTGCCGCTCAATGGATGTTTTTTTGTTTTTGGCACCATTCGGAGTGAATTCTAGAGACTGTTTTGTGTGAAAATCCCAGGAGATCAGCAGTTACAGAAATACTCAAACCAGCCCATCTGGCTCCAACAATCATGCCACGGTCCAAATCACTGAGATCACATTTTTTCCCTATTCTGATGATTGATGTGAACATTAACTGAAGCTCCTGACCCGTATCTGCATGATTTTATGCACTGCACTGCTGCCACATGATTGGCTGATTAGATAATCACATGGATGATTGTTGACAGGCCCCATTTCCACAGCCATCACTCCAACACCTTATCCTTGAGTAATCATGCTAATTTGGTTCTAGAAAATCACTTGCCATTATATCAAACACAAGCTTAACATTGTCTTTGTGTTTGTTTTTGAGTTGCCACAGTATGCAATAGACTGGCATGTCTTAAGGTCAATATTAGGTCAAAAATGGAAAAAAAGAAACAGCTTTCTCTAGAAACTCATCAGTCAATCATTGTTTTGAGGAATGAAGGCTACACAATGCTTGAAATTGCCAAAAAACTGAAGATTTCATACAAAGGTGTACACTACAGTCTTCAAAGACAAAGGACAACTGGCTCTAACAAGGACAGAAAGAGATGTGGAAGTCCAGATGTACAACTAAACAAGAGGATAAGTACATCAGAGTCTCTAGTTTGAGAAATAGACACCTCACATGTCCTCAGCTGACAGCTTAATTAAATTCTACCCGCTCAACACCAATTTCATGTACAACAGTAAAGAGAAGACTCAGGCGTTCAGGCCTTATGGGAAGAATTGCAAAGAAAAAGACACTTTTGAAACAGAAAAACAAAAAGAAAATGTTAGAGTGGGCAAAGAAACACAGACATTGGACAACAGATAATTGGAAAAGAGTGTTATGGATCTTAACCCCATTGAGCTTTTGTGGGATCAGCTAGACTGTAAGGTGCGTGAGAAGTGCCCGACAAGACGGACTTGTATGGCAAGTGCTACAGGAAGTGTGGGGTGAAATGTCACCTGAGTATCTGGACAAACTGACAGCTAGAATGCCGAGAATCTGCAAAGCTGTCATTGCTGAACGTGGAGGATTTTTTGATGAGAACACTTTGAAGTAGTTTAAGATGTTCTGAATTTTTTTATTTTTTATTGTAATAGTAATTTTTCACATTATTAATGTCCTGACTATACATTGTGATCAGTTGAATGCCACTTTGGTGAATAAAAGTACCAATTTCTTTCCATAAGAGCAAAATCTGTACATTATTCCAAAATTTTGGCCGCCAGTGTAAATATATATATGTATGTGTGTGTGTGTATATATATATATATATATATATATATATATATACACTACCTGTCAAAAGTTTTTAAACACTTGACTGAAATTTTTCTCATGATCTTAAAAAGCTTTTGATCTGAAGGCGTATGCTTAAATGTTTGAAATTAGTTTTGTAGACAAAAATATAATTGTGCCACCATATTCATTTATTTCATTATAAAACTAGAATTTTATAAAAAAAAAAAGTTTTTGAAACTGATGACTTGGACCAAATAATAAAGAAAAGCAGGCAATAAGTGCCCAACATAGATGGGAACTCCTTCAATACTGTTTAAAAAGCATCCCAGGGTGATACCTCAAGAAGTTGGTTGAGAAAATGTCAAGAGTACATGTCTGCAAATTCTAGGCAAAGGGTGACTACTTTGAAGATGCTAAAATATATCACAGTTTTTTTTGGGGGGGGGGGGGGGGGGGGATTTTTCCCCTTTTTCTCCTAATTTGGAATGCCCAATTCCCAATGCGCTCTAAGTCCTCGTGGTTGCATAGTGATTCGCTTCAGTCCGGGTGGCGGAGGACGAAACCCAGTTGCCTCCGCGTCTGAGACAGTCAACCCGCGCATCTTATCACATGGCTTGTTGAGCACGTTGCCACGGAGACATAGCGCGTGTGGAGGCTTCACGCCAACCACGCTCAATTCACCATGTGCCCCACCAAGAACAAACCACATTATAGTGACCACGAGGAGGTTACCCCATGTGACTCTACCCTCCCTAGCAACCAGGCCAATTTGGTTGCTTAGGAGACCTGGCTGGAGTCACTCAGCACGCCCTGGGATTCAAACTAGCGAACTAGCGAACTCCAGGGGTGGTAGCCAGCGTATTTTTACCACTGAGCTACCCAGGCCCCCAATATATCACAGTTTTGATTTATTTTGGATTTTGTTTAGTTACAACATAATTCCCATAGTTCCATTTATGTTATTCCATAGTTTTGATGACTTTACTATTATTCTAAAATGTGAAAAAAATTATAATAAAGAATGAGTAAGTGTTTCAAAACTTTTGACCGGTAGTGTGTGTATATATATATACAGATGAGGTTTTTAAGGTTAATGCTCCATAGAGTTTTAAAACAATAAAACCAACCTCCTTACCCTAAAACTAACCGAGAGTGTCAGAAAAACAAATGTTAGATGAAAACACAATTGCTGAGGCAACCACGTCATTTTATTGTGCTTCTATGACATTTTCAATTGTGTAAAATCTGTGTCCGTCCTAAGTACCACTGTTGTGGAGGCTGAGAGTCTGCTGTGTGTTTTGGTGGGTCATTAAGGGGTCACCATCTTAACAGCAGACATCCATGAATTCTAGTGCTGTTGAAAGTTTTATGAATGGTTAAAACCTCCTGTAAAAACATTCAAAAAAAGGCTTGCAAAACAGAATGATGTGTGAAATTGATCTGTTTTTTAGGTTGTCAAGAATGAAGAGCATTTTTAGATCTTCAGACCTCCAAACTGTAGAATCAGATGTACCTGGTCAAGGCCTCTTCAGAAAATGAGGCTGATTCAGCTTTAACCTTGTTTATCTGCACACACACAAACACTCTTTCACAACGTATTGATCTTATTCACTGACAATAAGCGTAGTCTCTTTATCCTGTTACTCTTTCAAACATGTTGTTTGTCCTCAATAATGTTATTGGCTAAACTGATGTGTGCAGGAGTGTGTTAGGAAATCATTCCAAGCAAACCTTGTATCTATGGCTCAGTGATGTTTAGAAGCCTGCTGTTTGATTTGTGCTGTCAGTGATGTGCTACCATGATGCCCTCAAGATATAACAGATTATAACTCAGACTAAACCCCACACAGACTCACTGAGCAGTTTATTTTGTCTTATAAACTGACTTAGAATTGAAAAAGCCATCAGCTAAGGCTAGGTGATATATTGAATATTTGGGTGTTTCTTCAACTTGGTGCACTTTTAGGACTGTGAACTTCTAAAAAGTAAAATTCTGAATCCTGAAAAAAATAATAATAATAATTCACCTCAACCTCACTAGTTTATTTGTCTACTAACAGTTTTTTCTGAAAGTCAAGGAAATTCCCATAAAATTAAAACAAAATATGTTTTAAATATAACCCCAATTCTGAAAATGTTGGGACAGTATGAAAAATGCTAATAAAACAAAAAGGAGTGATTTGTAAATTATATTCACCCTTTGCTATATTGAAAGCACCACAACTACACATTATATGATGTTTTACCTTGTGAATTATTATTTTTTGTTTTTTAAATGAACAGTAATTTCAAATCAGATGATTGCAACACACTGCAAAAAAGTTGAGACAAGTGCAATTTAAGACTAATAACAATTTGACAAGGTGAAATAACAAGGTGATGTGAAACAGGAGCTGTTAAACAGGTGAGGTAATTGTGTCATAATACTGTATACTGTATAAGGAGCCTCCAAAAACAGCCTAGTCCTTCAAGAGCAAAGATCATTCGAGACTTGTCAGTTTGCCAACAGATACTTCAGCAAATAATCCAGCATTTTGAGAACAATATTCCCCAAAGACAAATTGGAAGGATTTTGGGCATTTCACCCTCTACAGTGCACAATATAGTTAAAAGATTCAAGGAATCTGGTCAAATCTCTGTGCGTAAAGGGCAAGAGGAAAACAACTTCTGAATGCACATGATCTCTGATCCCTCAGACGTCACTGTCTTAAAAAACATAATTCATCTGTAATGGATATCATGAACATGGGCTTGGGATTACTTTAGTAAACCTTTGTTAATCAACACCATTCGCTGCTGCATCCATAGATGCAAGTTAAGACTTTACTATGTAAAGGAGAAGCCATACATCAACACTGTCCAGAAGCGATGCCGACTTCTCTGCGCTCGGTCTCATCTTAGATGCATAGTAGAACAGTGGAACTGTGTTTTTTTGTTTTTTTTTTGGTCTGAAGAGTCCACATTTCAAAACATTTTTGAAAAACAAAGCCGTTTTGTTATCTGGGCCAAAGAGGAAAAGGACCATCCAAGCTGTTATTAGCATCAGGTCCAAAAGCCAGTGTCTGTATGGGCCAGGGGGGTGTGTCAGTACCTATGGCATGGGTACCTCGCACATCTGTGAGGGCACCATTAATGCAGACAGATATGTATAATTTTGGAGCAACATATACTGCCATCCAGCACCGTCTTTTCCAGGGATGTCCCTGCATTTTCCAGCAGGACAACTTCAAACCACATACTGCCCAGATTTCAAGTGCATGGCTGTGTAAGCAGAGAGTGCGGGTTCTAGATTGGCCTGCCTGCAGTCCTGACCATCTCCAATTGAGTATGTGTGGCGCATTATTAAGCGCACCATCTGGCTACGAAGACCCTGTACAATTGTGCAGCTAAAGATTTTCTAAACTTAACAAACTCGTGTCTTCAGTGCCCAAATGCTTAATAAGTGTTATTAGAAGAAATGGTGATGTTTCACAGTGGTAAACACTCGACTGTCCCAAAGTTTTTGGAGCATGTTGCAATCATCTGATTTGAAATTACTGTACATTTTCAAAAAACAATGAAATTCACAAGGTAAAACATTATATAATATGTAGTTGTGATGCTTTCAATATAGCAAAAGGTGAATATAATTTACAAATCATCCCTTTTTGTTTTTATTAGCATTTTTCATACTGTTCCAACTTTTTCGGAATTGGGGTTGTAAAATGGCCAAGTCCTTTGTCTTGCTAAAGCTAATTTTATTCTTTTTAAAATTTTATGTATCCTAAATACACACAATTAAATAATATTTTCGCACTTTTTGCATAATTTTAACAAAATGACCACTTGATTGAGGAAAAAAAAATCTTCTCACAAGTGATATTTATCTAGATTTTTTATTTTCTTTCCTCAAACATTACTTGAAGAAACATCTATTAACAATATATTTATGCAGATTTTCCTGCCGATATAAATGAAAAAATAAAAAATAAAGATTTTAATTAAAATTCTATAAAGTCTTTGCCAGTTTTGAACAAAAATATTTTAATAGCATCTCTGATTTAACCCCTTATTAGCAAATTAGCGTTAGAATTGGGAGCTTTGGTTCATTTATGAATTTTGGTTAATTTTGAATTGTTTCAGTATACTTTTTCAACCATATTTATGGCCATGTCCACACTAATACTGTCATTTTTATTTGAAAATGCATTCATTTCACTACGTTTATGGCTCTCATCCATACTGGAATGGAAAATGCTCTCCCTAACTGCATACTTTGGAAAACGATGGCATCAAGAAACTGAAAACTTTCAAACTTAAAATGGATTAGTGTGGACATGGCCTAAGATTTAAACATTTTGAATCTACTTGGCTACAGGGATTGAAATGATGGTTGCTCTGAGTGAAAATAAAATCACCCTTATAAGCCATTTCACAGCAAAAATATTGAGATGTCCAACAAATATCATAAAAAGGGCTGAAAAATATATAGATAGCCAGAAATCTCAGAAAGCGGAATTTTATCTCTGAGGAAGACCGTGTCATGAAGGATTTGTTTTTGGGATTTAAATGGAAGCATGTGGGCAGTATGTTGTGCTGGGATGAATCGGATAATCTTGTGGGAGAGATAATTTCTGATGGAGAGCAGCGAGTGAATGAGATGGCTAACTGAGTTGAGTGTGGTGAAGTGCTTCAGATAAAGCTTTTATCAGCAGATCTGTGTGTAGCGGCGTGCAGTACACGACTACTAGTGCTGCCGGCGGATCCAATGATACTCACTACACATGACACATTCAAGATACTTGCCTGAAGTCTATGAGTGCAGTCACTGCTCAATAAACCAGCATTATCTCACCTGTGGTTAATGCTTTTAAGAATGTAGAAGACAAACCAAGATGACCTCAATAAGTGTAAGAAAATATGTAGAAAGTTAAAAGAAATTTGAATGCATGATTTTGGCATCAATAACCAGATTGTCTTGATGTGTGTAATTTATTCAATGTTAAAATATTTCTGTTGCCTTCAAGTCAAGGCTCTGATACACTCACTGGGAAGTTTTTCTTCATTCTTCGCTCAGAGCAAGAAAACACGTTGAAACAGCACATTTGGACACCGGCCTGCCCCGCTGGATCTGGCATTTAGAGGAGCATTTAAATATGAGACTGACATGCATGTAAAATATTAACTAGTGTGACTTTAAAATGTGTTATCAATGACTACATGCTTCATTACATAAACAGAATCCACACGTGATCAGTAAAAGAAGCCGTTGTAACCACTTAATGATTATTTAAGTAATAAACATGCAGCAGATAATGTGTCATTTGTCATGTTACCTTGTGCATACATGCCGCTAATGCTAATGCTAACATGCTATATGGGGCCATAATATGCATTGGCTACCCTCTGTTATTGTATGATTAATTTGATGAAAATAATCTGTGTAAGATCATGAAAACGTTTATATATATATATTATACTTGTTTATTAAAGAAAGACATTAATACTACAAAGATGTGTGTATAAAAGTCTTTCAGCTCTGCACTAAAGTGTATTCATGTTGACTGATCTCAACTGAGTGAAGAAATTAAAAGATGCTGGCCTCAAAGTAGGTGAAGCACACAACCCAAATTGATGTATTTCCCTCCATCTTGAATCTCAGGGATGGACTCTTCATTTATCCTTGTCTCAATCATGTTTTTTGTCTCTTTTCGCCCCTGCAGCCATTGAGACTCAAAGCACCAGTTCTGAGGAGTTGGTCCCCAGCCCTCCCTCTCCTCTTCCCCCTCCCCGTGTCTACAAGCCCTGCTTCGTCTGCCAGGACAAGTCCTCAGGGTACCACTATGGTGTCAGTGCATGTGAAGGCTGCAAGGTAAGCCTGCTATTCACCCCATCAACACCAAACTGAAAGCCAGACAATCAATATTCTGGTTTCCTCAGCTTGCACATTCTACAGCACGGGCCCCAAGTCTACTCTTTCAACAAACTATAAGGTTCACAGGCATTTGTGTTCAATTATTAACCTTATGAGGGCTATAGGACTCCAGTCAAAGCTAACTGATCTTGTTCAGGACTCTGCGCAAGTGTGAAGGTGGAGTAATGCAGGTCTTATGGGTTCCTGCATGAGGTCTCTTAACTGACTGTTACATTCACAGGTTTTGTCATGTGATGTCTTCTAAGAAAGGAGACCTACTACAGTGCAGGATGTTCGCTTAAGTATTGTTTTAGGGACTGGGTCATGTGCAGTTGACTTTAGGTTATAAATAAAATCACAGACTGCAATGATGCTTGAATGAATAGTTCAAGCGAATAGTCCAAAATTAAAATTCTCTCACCCCCATTCCAAATTTGTATGTGTTTCTATCTTCCTTAAAACAGAATAGCAGATATTTAGCAGAATGTTGATGCTGCTCTTTTTTGTACAATGAAAGTAGACAGTGGCTGTGAAGCTCTAAAAACAACATAAAAGTATAATTAAAGTAGTATATATGACAGCACATTGTCTTTTGAAGTCATGCAATAGCTTTGAGGAACAGACTAAAAATAAGTCATTTTTCACTGGAAATCTTCTCAAATGTAATTAAAGAGACTTGTTATGATAAAACATATTTAATAATTTATTGCATTGTTTATTTCTGCATGAAAATGATGACAGTTGTTTAGCTATCTAGTGATGGAAAAAGCTGAGACTATAATTTTAGGAACATAACAGTAAAAGGTTATATTTTAAAGTAACAACCTGTATTCAACATTCTGTGAATTAATTGTGGTCAGTGAGAGGAAGTTGGATTCGTTCTCATGGTGTGAATGTTGTAAGTTCTGGAATGTTTGGAATGCCTTAGCCTGAGAAGAGGTAATCTCTCTCTCCCCCACTTCCCAGTTTAAGATCCGAAAACATGTAAGAAAGTGGAAACCAAAATTAATTAGTTCATTTGAGAATCATTTAACTCTTAAGCTTTACTTCAAACTTATCCCTGCCAATGGAACTAACTCAACAAAAGAATCCATCATTAGTTAAACATTAAATCCATGTTTCCTAAAGAAAAATTTGGGTGTTGAAGACTTGAATAACCACTTGGTTCTAAGAATAAGACTAATGTAATGGCTATTAGATTTACATATAGAAATACACGCTCGTTCCGGGCCATGCAGAGAGAGAGAGAGGGGGATCAAAAATAGCAAATCCAGGCCAGTCTGCCTTTGAATGGGTGACATTACGGCTTCAAAGGATTAGAACGGGGATTATAGGATCTTTCTCTGTCATATATCTGTCCCTGTGGGCACTGCGTCATTGTAAGGAACTTGTTCTATGGTTGAACTTCACAGAATAATAGGCAGAGTCGAGAGCACTCTAACGCCAAAGGGACTAAATACACACTCAAACGCACAGTGCATACTGCAGAGACATGTTTTATTGCTGAAAAAGATCAATGCTTCAAAGAACATGTTTAGTGCACCATGTGTGACTGTTTGTGTGTGGTTGGATACTATATGTTGCATCTGGCTGTCGTTGAATCCTGGATATATAGTGACAGAAACACATGCGAACATCCCACACACTCCAGTACATCATGGGATGTTCACACTTGATTTCAAGCAAGCTAAATTATTGTGTATTGTGTATTGAAATATGATTCATTTGACCGGGACGTGGAGGTTAAAGGTCAAGTTCACCCTCCAGAGCATCTCCACGTATCCCAATAGAAACACTTGTTTTTCAAATGTCTTGTTATTTTCTATAGAGCGCAACAATGCCCGCCCAATCTTTCAACTGTCTTGGTTCCAGAAGTATTTTTCACAAAATCAAAACATTTCATAAAACCACTCATAAAAGAGCCATGAACCAAACACAACATTACAAACTCGGACAAAAAGACAAAGGTCTTCTCAACGTCTTTCATGAGGGTATGATCTACAATCCCATGAAGCACTGCAACTTATGTAATACAATTTTAAACCATGGAAATATAAATGATTATAAGTATAGAAACAGTAAGTTTTTAATAGGGATGCCCCGATATGGAATTTCTGGGCAGATACCGATAATTGATAATTCACAGCTCATTGTGGCCGATACCGATAACTGATATTTAAAAAAATTATAATAAAGTTTTCATTTGTAATCATTCAACCTAAAACTGCTTGCTAATTCATTAAAAGCTTCTCATTTTAAAATAGGTGTCATTTAAAAGCTTGGAATTTGGACTGCTATTTAAGGTTTGACGGATGTAAAATGAACCATAAATGTGCCTATATTACAGATGTATGCTGATTTAAATGAGAAATAAATTACAATGCACTTGCATAAATGATGGTGCCTGTTTATAAAGGTGTTTCTGGTAATCCTGGTGACTCGCTCACAGAGAGAGAATAATGAACTTCAAACAGCTGTAATGAATTAAACCAAAATGAGGCGATAAACTGCATGTAACGAATATTAAACGACAAAACAAACCCTAATCTCTGTATACATGGTGTATTATTAGTGGCGGCAGCCGGACTGCGAGTGCAGCGGTGGTTTGTGTGTGTTATGAGTGTGTGTGCTTGTGCTTATGCACGTCTCATTCACAGACGCTTGCTACGGCCCTCATCTGTGACAGTTCCACTGTATAACTTGTGAAATGTGCCGTTTTAGGTTGAGCTTGGACTTGTTTTAATCAATACTGCGATGTAAGTAACAATGTGCTATTTCCCACATTCTGTTTGTTTCATGAAGTAATAAATGAAAACGATAGCCCCCATGTAACATTCATACATACATGTTTATTGCATTTCGTTTATTGCCTCATGAAACAAACAGAATATGGGAAATGCCATCATTACTTACAGCCCCAAATCAACGTAACAAGGTACAGAGATGTTGAAATAATCCTCACAGGGCAAGATGAGCATGGCTCTCACTCACACAGCTGTGTATGTGCATGCACACTGCCGCTTGAGATGGCCCGAGTCTCTGCCTGAAGGAAAGACAGTCAGAGAATTTCAACCGCAACTAAAGAAACCTTAACAATTTATCAGCGAAAATATCGGAGGTAATTCCATTATTGGTGCGATAATTATATTTTGATTTTCTCGGCCCAGTATATATCAGCCACAGATATATCATGCATCCCTAGTTTTTAATATTGTTATTGTTTAATATCAATAGAGGTATATTGTGAGATATATTCAGATATACTGTGTACAAATACTGTATGTAATAGAGGTGTAATGGTTCGAATTTCTCATGGTTCGGTTTGCATCACGGTTTAAGGGGCATGGTTTCGGTACGGTTCAGTATTTGCTATGTTAAAAAAATAAAAATAAATAAATAAATATTACTGCCAAATCCAAAGAATAATCTATTTGGTAAACACTTCAACAGGTTTGCCCTTAAATAACAATCATTGTTTTAAAACAGTAACCATAGTTTAACCATGACATCTGTAGTAAAATCATAGTAACCACAATATAAACATGGTTACTGTCATGGTTACAATATATAGTAAAATCATGTTTACTATATAGAAACTACAGTATTACTGTTATAAAACCATGGTTAATTTTTGTCAGGGTTCTTAACTAAAAAAAAAACATTTTCTCAAATTACTAAATTAAATTTCACTTAATACCTGCACTAATACGCTACATGCATCAACATAAAGTGCACTTCAAACTCATCTCAACATATTCAATATTCAGAAGCCGTACATCACTATAGAAGGAATAACCTTGCTATTAGAATGCATACGAGAAGGGATGTTGTGATAATGCTGCTTGAGTATTTTAATACTCCCATTATTTTTAACACCCCAAATGCTTTAGTTACTGTTTCATGTCTGTCTAATTTAGCACTAGAGTGCTTGCTTAAAAATGGAAGGGAATGTGTGCAGTTTTGTCTCACCTGCAGCTCTTTCCCTGGGTGATGTCGGTGTTAATGATTAATCATGTATCAATGTATTTCTATAATGGCATTTTAATGCCATTAATCAAAGCGCATTATTGACGCTCACGATAGATTACAGCCACGCGAGTAAACAAGATGATTTTGCATGCACGTTTTAAACCCTCACGCGCTTTATTAACATATATTACCAGTATACGGCACTCGCGCTGAGCGATGTCTGCAAACAGTGCCTGTTTTGTAAACCTTTTTTGTCCATCGCTGTTGTAATTGTCTGCAAAAAGAAAATGTTCCCAGAAAGGAGAAATGCAAGGGGCTCATTTTCTCCACTTGCCATTACACACAACTGTGCAGAACTGTAACGTCATCAAGTTGACCCACGTGAATCACAGGCGGAGCGCGTATCCATCTACAGATCCATTCAGGTGCATTAGCGGAGGCTGTAACTGTGCCTGTCTGTTTGACGCTTTGTTTTCTTGACCAAACTTGTGCTCCTGATGCGTCATTAAACATGAGGTGAACCGACCGCAGTGTCAGTGCTTACCAAACCATGGCTGGCAAACGGTACGGTTCGTTTTTTTACCGAGAACCGTTACACCCCTAGTATATAACTAGTTTGAAAGTGTAGGGAGAGCCACTCGACTGCATCATTCACAGTGCATCATAGGAGTGGA
This sequence comes from Myxocyprinus asiaticus, assembly GCF_019703515.2. NCBI lineage: Eukaryota > Metazoa > Chordata > Actinopteri > Cypriniformes > Catostomidae > Myxocyprinus > Myxocyprinus asiaticus. The sequence continues at coordinate 42,384,512 of NC_059373.1, forward strand.
CAGTTGCTGCAGAGCTCTTTTGGCGCACTTTGTTTGCCTATATTTACCTAGAATTTATTTGTTTTCTTCAAACATCACTTGTCTCGTATTTCATCTCAAGCATGCTTTTTACTGACGCTTCTGTCCACTAACATTAACAAAACTTTATTAGGTGCAAAATTGTTTGGTGTGGTGTTAATGACTCCACAAATGTGGGACTGTTGTAATTTTTGAAAAATTGATAGATGTAATTTTCACACAATAAATATTGAAATGGTTTATGTTTATTTCACGCTTTTTTAAGTGATCATAGTTGTAATAAGTTGTATTTTATAATGGATTTTAATAGTTTAATATTGAAAGTCTGGGTCTAGGACAAGACTAAAACAATCAAATCTATACATACAGTAAAAGGCATTTGATTCCAACCCTAACCCTAACCTCCATATAACACAAAGAAAAAAGTTTAATAAAACCAACCCTTTTGACAAGAATGGGCCTGCAGTTTAAGAAACATTCATATATCGTCCATCAGCCTTCCTCTCTAGTTATCTGTATCGGCCTTTGAAAAACTTGTATTGGTCAAGCACTTCTCATAATGCATCTGATTCTTAATTCTCTGCCTCATTGGCTGTGTCTCCTTTGGAAGGCTGCATGCTAGGTAGGATGCGTCCTTTGAAGGCTGCGGTATACCGAGCGTCCTCCTTTAAACAAGTCTCGTTTAAACGAGACGGCCTTCGTAGGACAAACAAAAATGGAACGTAACATGGTTGCTATGACAGCATGCCACTCTTTAACATACGCGAGCGCTTTGAGTGAGAAGGGAACAAAGTCCTTTTAGAAGGGAATGTATGAGGTACATTTTAGGAGAGTTATAATGATGTAGAGAGAAAAGAAAATAGATTTTACAGGTGTACTTTTAGTGTAATACTTTATTTTAATTATATATTACTATAATTATACATATTATATACTCGACACCCATCTACTGAGGTACTTCAATGTGGGATTAAAATTACTTGTGTTTGAACATCATATTTACGGGCAAATTGGCGTCATTTTTTTTAGACATTTCCGTTGAAGCAAAGAATTGTGGGTTGTGAGTGCCCACGAAGGATACACCTCATGCATCCTCCGAATTCCCGTGAAAGAATGTCGCATTCGAAGTGTCCTATTCGCTTTTCTGAAACGAGAAAGCCTCGATGACGTATGTGGCCAACAAATGCGACCTCCGGAGGACGCAGCCTTCCAAACAAGACACAGCCATTATTTGCACACATGAAGTCAATAATATTATGAGCAAGAGCCCAAAGACACATCTGATGCATGCGGCTTTCTTCAGCATCTGTTTAAGGAGCAGAAAATCTGCTCATCTGCATCATTTGACATGGGTACACTTTGTTTGATATCGGGTTGGAGATCTGATTTGAATTGGTAACACTGCGGGGAAACATATGGCTGAGCATACGTGTATGCTTATGCATACGGAAAAGACACATCTCAAACTAATCCAAGTAAAGATGGCAGGCTCGCTGCGGTCTGTTTGCTTTGACTCTGTAATCCGTTATGACATTGCCATCTTTTTTGTGTCCTCTGTCTTTATGTGGGTTTAAACTTTGACTGTCCCTAACAAGTTTTCAAAAACTTTGAGAGATTCATAGAAAAAAGGATGCTTTGAATCCTGTCTTTGAGATATTACCTTGAAATATACCTTTATTCCCAAATTACTTCAAAAATAACTGAACTAAACTGACCATATGCTTTTTGCTCTGCAAGACATAATATATATTGCAACAACACCTTAAAAAAGTGTTATTTTTATTTATTTCTAATGCCGACCAACATACAAAACATTGACATTTCAATTTAGAACTGTGTAACTCTCAGGAATACACAGTATTCATATGTTTTGCACCATTTTAGAGGAAAGGATTTTATCATAATGCTCTTTAGGGTTTACTTTAAGTCATAAGCACAAAAACAGTCTAAAAAATTACAGACGCAAAGCGCTAATAGGCTGGATCAAGCAATTTAATTCTGAGGTTTTTCTCCGGTTATTCCACCGTCTGCGTCCTATATTTTAGTCCAGTGTTTCCCAGCCACTGTGCCGCGTGCAGCACACTAGTGTGCCATGAAAGATTGTCAGGTGTACCGTGGAAAATTATCAAATTCCACAAAATAAATAAATGCATGAAAGAAAATTATAATTTCAGGGATCCAAACTCCTCACCTTTGGGAGAAATTCGCCGTTTTGAAACCATAATCGCTCACTTTTGTGATTGTGAAGAGCAATGATTAATGTGCAAAAGTGACTGATATTTCCACGCGTTAAGGGTCTTTCACATGACTCGCGTCAGCGCTGCAGAATACATTGAAGTGTATGACGTGACGTCACTTTACACCAAAGTGTTTTTCACACACACGTTTTTGCTTCACCAATAATGTCTTTGAGAGAAATATTTAAAAACTGTCCAAATGTGTGAAGAGACATTGAATGTCTCATAATTTCTTTTAATTAAATATTACCTTATCGTTTACGAATATCAGAGACCCCAGTTATTGAACTAATTTAAATTCACCAAGAAAACGCTTAGACCTAAACATAAACGAGTCCTTTTATTACTTTCTGTTATCAAAGCAACTGCAAGCTTTTTTTCTCTCTTCCAAATACATGTTTTCAATGTTTATTGTGCACACCTCCCGCTTTTTTAAGTGGCAAACTCGTAAAATCACCCCTCTGTGACGCTTTCTGCAACTCTTGTCATGTGGAGGGCAATGCGGTGCTTGACGCTGGCGTTGAACGGAGCGTTGACGCCTCAACTCAACTCATGTGAAATGAGCTTTACAATGAAAGAACATTATTGAAACTCAAAATGATTATTATTTGTCTATTATTGTGGTCTTTTCTGATAAAAGCCATGCTCAGCCGTTTAAATAGACTACTGTAGGAAAATGATACCGTAGATCTGCTTTGTGTTTCTAATTCTTATACTGAAGTCAGTAGATTTGTAGCCATGCCAGTTTTAATAAAGGAGAAGGTAAGGACGTTATTGAAACTCACTATTATTTGACTATTATTGTTGTCTTTTTGAATGAAAAATAATGCTCAGTCTGAAGGAAGACTATAGATCTGCTTTGTTCTTTTAATGTTTAAACACTATGAAGTCTCTTGGTAGATTTCGGTCATGAACGACTCAAAATGATTCACTGACTTGCTCATAGCCCATAAGACGCTCATTTGTCGCCACCTAGTGACATTTCCAGAAGGGGTCGCTGAACTAATCGCAGAAGCAAGCCTCACCAAAATATTCTTTATTTTGCAGCTAATTCTGCACAATTGTAAACTGGAATAAACATGAATCACTAAAATAGCTGGAATTGGTGCTTTTAGCTTATTCTTTAAAAATGTTTGTGGACCAGTTCGTGGACTTACCTTTTTCACCCCTCATGAGTTTGCATCCCTGTAATTTGTTGTGGCATTGCAAGAACAAATCTACAGATTAGAAGAGAAGCAAATTTGTTGTTTTTTCATTACCCATTTAGCGCTCTTGCCACCTGTGACCTCACACAGCGTAACCTACCTATGTGACTTGTTTTTTATTTATTTTATTTTTTTTGCATAGCCGAATTTCAAACATTACAAGTAAAAACGCTACTAAGACGGACAGAAAACATGGACAAGTTCTTGGAAAAGGAAAAATATTGACGATGGTTAGCCTATGTGGGATAGTGGTGTGCCGTAGAATTTTTTAATCGTTATAAGTGTGCCGTGGCAGAAAAAAGGTTGGGAAACCCTGTTTTAGTCCATTCTCTCAAGCACCAGCAATATAAACAAAGACAGCACATTCATAAGAGGCTGGTAGTGTAAATGGACTGTATGTAATGAATTAGTAGAATATAAATATAAATTTTCCAATTTTGTGCATTAACTGTGTCCTTGTTGAATGTCAGGTATATTTCTATGACAGTGACACACTCCTTTTATATGCTTGGAAAATGTGATTCTCATCAGAATTTGGATGTATGCTCCATTAAATAACAGAGAATGTAACTATTATTAATAATTTTCATCTACTGACATAAAAATCATAGTGATTGTATTGGCACACAATTCACTTCTATCGGTCGATTTTGATTTTGAACAATACAATTGTTTATTGAAACATGGAAAAGCTAAATTCAAATAACACCATATGAAACTAAAATATAATCGAAATAATGGCGTGGTAAAAACAAATCCAAACATTTTACGCTCTCCATCTTCTTTCACCGGCACCTTTTGTAGTGACAACAGGTGGAAAAACACCAAAACAAATTATTTCATAAATATAGTTGTAAATATAAACATAATAATAATAATAATAAAAAGAAGAAGAAGAAGAAGAAAACAGTAATTGAAAAATAAACCATGACCATACTAATCTCATGCATTTTTGTTTCATAAAATGGTTATCGTCAGAGACATAATTCGATGTTCCACTATATTTTTACAGTTTGGACATAAACTTTATTACCCCCTGCTGGTGGACTCTCCAAACTGCAAATGCAGGAACTGAGTTTAAACTTTGCTCTGAGATCAGAACCCTGAATCAGCAGAACAATATAAATATTACAGCATTAAAGTAACACCAGATGACTACACTCAGATTCCTCAAGGCCTCATATACAAATAAGGAAAAGAGAAAAGCAATATCAACTAGATGACTTTAACTTAAAAGTCCCCAGCTAAACAATAATACCAGTAAAATGCCACTATTTATCTAAGAAAATAACGGCTACGTTTCCCTGGAATTAATGTATTTTATTTCAGCAGTGGCCATGCAATGAGTTGGCAGCTGTACACTACTTTGAGCGCGTTTCACTCGAGACGAGCGCAAGCTGTCGGTTGTCAGTGGCTGTCCTGAGGAGAGATCAGACCCGAGGTGCTAGAAAGCTGTTCATAAAAAGTTTCACTGAGAGTTATGTACGGAACAGACAGAGGGTGTGATCCCGTGAAGGGCGACAAAAGAGTGCAGCTCCATGGCGCGCTAGAGAACGATGCCGCACATGTCTCCGTAAAATTGCACATGAAACTGATCAAATATTTATAGATTTTTAAATATTTTACAATATGTTTAGTTCAAATTATGATTCTTTAGATTTTTAGCATTTTAAATTGATTATTGACCAACACTAACGATTCTCGAGTCAAAAATCCTATTTCTAGATTGATGCATATAAATCGACAGGATTAAAAATTGATGCATCGAAAAAACGAGTGCATCGTTACATCCATAGGTAGTAAAGTTTAGGTTCCTGACAATAACTGTTAATACTAGCTTTAAACTATCTGTGTGTCAGTAGATCAATATGATAAATTATACTTACATTCTCTATAATTTAGCAGAGCTTACATACAACTTGTCCTGATGAACACCACATTTCCATGGTAACAGTACTGTTAGCAAAACTTCATGGCCATGCCCACTGACTTTGTGCTTATGACATGTCACATAGTGCTGCACTTAAGACATAGAGCTCTTAAAATAGGGCCCATAATGTACATGTACAACTTCCCTTGGATATCATTTGAACAGAAAGAAAATGCAGCCTGACAATGTGTAAAGTGAAACAACTTTTAAAGAATACGAGCCACTCTGTCTGTTTGCATAGATCTACATAGCCATCTCAGTGCCTCATAATGCTGACCTACACTTAACTACATTTCTTCTCGAGAGGGCATATCAAACTCATGATTTCAAAATGACTAAAGCTACTTTATATCTCTCATACAATTAAGTTTTTAACCTGGTCTCATGATTTTTACATGGCTCGTTGTTAAAGGTGGAGCAAGCGATTCCTGAGAAAGAATGTTGATATTTGAACTCAACAGCCAAACAAACACACCCCTTCCTTCGGTGCTCCTTCAGAAGCTCCACCCCCCAAATTCATGCACGTGCATTGCCAAGGAATAGTGTTGTTTGGATTGGTCCGATCCACTTTGTTTATTTTCCCATTTACAGAGCCAGGGCTGAGTACAAACACATGATTTTGTTTCCGCGCAACAGAACAGACAGCTAGCGGACCGTGAAAAGATATTCGTGGAATTTGACAAGAAGTATATTGCATTAAAATGACTTACACCACCTTTAAAGTTTCCTGATGAAAATTAACACTGATCTTAAGAGATAAAATTTCAGTAGCTGCCACCACCGTGCTAGGGTGGGCTACTGAATGTTTTTATCATCTTGTAATGATTTGAAAAGTGCCAGTACTTATTGACAGGTTATTGACAGCAGCATAATGATGATGATGCGATACACTACCACTGTCAGTTACATACTCGTTGTGATCAGACAGTTTGGCATTGTGTCAGATCCATATCTCTCTTTGGTAAGTGCCAAACCGCCACACACTTACAACCAAGGTTTTCCCACCGATTCGTTTCATCAAACTTTAATGTCCTGTCATGCCACTGTGCAGACACAGTAGAAAGTGGTTTCATGTTTCGTTATTGTTCCCTGAGCTCCAGTGGTAAATGGTTTCTTTAAGCATCAGAAGCTTTTGTTCGGTATGCTGTGTAATTGAGTCTGATGGGGCAGTTCCCATCTGTACAGGGGTCTTTGGGGTCCGTCACTGATATCTCCAGTCCAGTCCATGAAGGTTAGACCCCTGGAGGCCTGTCATTTCATCACAATGAATACTTTGATTAGTGGTCAACAAGTATGGGTTTTTCATTGGCTAATTATTAAACTATTTAGGACTTTGATGCAGAAGATAACTATGAGAAATTGAACAATTCTACACAGAATTATGTAAATACAGGATCTGCACTGACTTTCTCCTGAGCTATAAAGCTGTGCCAGCATGTCTGGGTGTCGTGCATCTGGCAAATCTTAACTGCCGTAAAAACAGTGGGAATCTTGGGAAAGGCACAGTGAAGCTCATCTGTCTTTGTTGTTAATCAGATAAACCCCCAAATTAACTCCTCTCATGACTGGCCATTTGCTGAGGGACTACTCTTTTCATGATTGCCAGAGAAACCTAATGTTGGAAACCTAGTGTTCTTCAATATAACCAACTCTCCACATTTAAAACTATTATACTAATCATGAGGCAGGTTGCCAGCTCACCAGCTCACATGAAGCTTCATTCATGAACAGTTGACATGGACCTTGGTCTTTTCTGTTTCACTACAATCCAAATACACAGACATGTGTAGGATTATACTACAAATATGGACAAATGCATCCTATGCAGATGATAACCCTGAACAATATGTTTTTCATAACGTGTAATGTATTATCCATGTTAATACTAAAAAAACTAATTAGTAGGAAGTTTTACATGCATTATAACTGAATTATAACTGTAATTTAATAAGAAAGTACAAGAGTTTGGTATGTAATTGATTGTCTCTTAAATTCCAGAATGATGGTGTGAAGTATTTTTGGGTTATTTGCAGTTATAGTTTTCTTATGAAATTCATGATTAAAATGTTCACTTTTTGAGCGGGAAACTGACAAACCTTAGAACAAAGGCCATAAATTAATTATCTTGAGGGGAGGACACTTCAACCATGGGCCCTCTGAAAAGCCACATCTGATTGGTTTAGAACCTCTTTGGGGTGTGAACAAGCCGGATGGGTTAAAAGACCAGCCTGGACAATCCCCTCAGTTCTTCTCTTGCGCCACACGTCCATGTCCACTTCCTCTTCAGCTCTTCATACTCCGGGCTCTGGCCCTCATGGCTTGCTGCCTCGCCCTGGCATCCTTCAAGTTCTGTACCATGTAGAAGTCCAAGAAGGCTCGGATGCCAAGGTCCGAGAAACTTCTCTTCTCTGTGCTATGACCCACACACGTGACGGGAGTCACGAGTCTTGCATGCGGAAGGCCTCGCTTCAAAGCCCACCTCATCATCCATCGACGCAACAGACAACAGACATCCATGATCTTAACAGAAGTTCAAAAACATAGACAAAACGAACTTTCTTCAAAGAGCCAAAAAACGCAATGCAAGGAAATGCAACGACACACAAGTACATCTCCAGACTTTTGCTGAAAGTGTTGGTGTATTATTTAAATACTTTGGGTAATCCGATTGCAAATCGATTTAGACTCAAAGAAGTATCAATGGTTCTTAAGGCATTGTCTACAGACTCCATAAAGTTCCTTTTCTCTGTATAGATAATTTCCATCCAAGTCACTCTGTTCACTTTACTCACCAACCTGTTTCATGTTTGTATGTGTTAGATTAGTGTTATGTTTAGAGTAGCAATAAAGTCTTGTTTGTATTCAAAGATAATTGGACTGTGGTGTATTTTGATAATCTTGTCACTTGATTTTCAAAGATCTGCGATCCTAAGCTCGAACTACATTGAAAATAGTTGTGATATTATTTTCAATAAGCCATGAGAATAATATTACTCCAGTAAGTGAATTAATCATAATTCCCTTATTAAAGCTAATTTCTAACAATAGAAATTGTGAGCAGATACAATGAGACGTTGTATTACGATTTTAATGGTGGGGAATTTTATTCAGACCAATAATCAAATGATTTGTCATTTATCTTTCTTATAATGGTTGTCGAACTAATTCCATTATTAATTCCTTACATAATGATTGAGGTACACGGACGCCTTAACCCATACCATGTACATTTACATTAACCAAAAATTCCTACTTTTATTGGTGTTGGAATGCATGCAAAAATCTAAATGAATTATTTGTCGTTTTATACACACAGTCATTCTTTTCTTTGAATCCAGACACAGAACAGAGAAACTAGTCAAAAGTTTGTGTCTGTGACGTATATATTATGCACCGGTTTGTTGTCATGATAATGAGAAAGAAAGAGCTCGTATTTACCTCCGTTATGAGTTAGGCTTAATGCCGCCTCCAGCATTCACAAAAAAAGCACAGAAATAGAATTCAACTCTTCGATGAAACAAACCCAGGCACACTTTATGGAAGAAAAAGTTCCAGTTACACTAATACTCCACGAAAGGAGTTACCCCTGCCAGGACGAAGAAATCTCCTCGCAGTGCGGTAAGGAAATGATATGAGCGATGTTCCTCTATCTCTTTTTAAATGGCCTTTTTTATAGTTAAACTGATGACATTCAACTAGTCCAGGGGTTGGGAACCTTTTTTCACTGAGGAGCCAATTTTTTAATTTTTGGTGATGCATTTTATCGAAAGAGCCATAGCACAAACTAATAATTTACTATTTTCAAAAAACAACGTTTTTCAATAAAATTAAATGTTTATTATGCCCATAGACTACTCAAAAACACAAAAAGAAAACAAAAATGCAACAATTAATAGGTAACATTTTGTAATATGGAATTGAGTACACGTGTTTGTGCAGGTCTGCATAAAATTACTTCATTTTACAATTGTTCATGAAAAAGTTCACTTCCCTTTTGGGCTAGACAATATGTAAAAAAATATTTGAAAGATAATCGCCTTAAAAAATATCACGATATACGATTATATCGTCAACCCCCCTGCTGAGGGTCAGTGAATATTTTTGCTTTATTGATTTTGCTATAAAAATTTAATTAATTTAATGAAACATGAACAATTTTAACAAAATACATTTCTACATTTACATTGCACTTTAAACGAATTGAAAAAGCAATTAAAATAATGAAGTGATCAAAAAATCTTATATATAACCACCTACCCAAATCCAGATATTTACCGTCTCCAAAGGCCCCATTTGCCATCACACAAGTATCACAACAGGTGACAAATTACTAATAGCCTACAAATTAAGAACTAAAGACAATTATAAAGGTAAAGATAATAATAATAATCATCATAATAAATAAGCCTGATAAATTCCCATGTGTTCCCAAAAAATGCTGCCAAATGTGTGTTCTTGTTGAATGTGTTTGTATTGTGTTTTGGTAATACAGTTTATGCTGCCTAAAGAAAATAAAATAGAACGTCATGGTTACTTGTGTAACCTCCGTTCCCTGATGGAGGGAACGAGACGTTGTGTCGATGTAGTGACACTAGGGGTCACCCTTGGGAGCCCAAGACTCCTCTGGTCTTTGATAAAAGGCCAATGAAAATTGGCGAGTGGTATTTGCATACCACTCCCCCGGACATACGGGTATAAAAGGAGCTGGTATGCAACCACTCATTCAGGTTTTATGCTGAGGAGCCAATATAAGGTCCGGCCGTTTCAGTGGGTAGTTCAGCGTTGTGGCAGGAGGGACACAATGTCTCGTTCCCTCCATCAGGGAACGGAGGTTACACAAGTAACCATGACATTCCCTATCTGTCACTCACTCGACGTTGTGTCAATGTAGTGACACTAGGGGTCCCTATATGAAACGCCACAACTGGCTGAACTGTGTTACGTGAACTGGCGGTGTGTGGTGGGCAGACTACTGTGTGCCTCATAGCCAGGCTAACCTCCCCCAACGTAGTTATGAGTGTCGAACGGCCCTTTTTGGGGACAAGTCGACTACCCAAAAGATAGAGACAGGCTTAACCCAGTCGTGGCCTCTTTTCCCCTTCTTTTTTTTCACTCCCTAAAAAAGAAGGGGGATTATCCGACTGGGCCGCCAGGTATTACCTGGCTCCTTGTGACCACCCCCGGAACAGCCTGGGACGGGGGAGGAAGAGGCCTGTCCTCGTAACCCGTGGAGACTGCCACATCGGGGGCGGCTGTGTGCCACAGCTGGACGCTCAAGGGGCGGAAAGGCCACCACTGGAGCACCAATCCTGCAAGAAAAAGCCTGTGGATGGTAGTCGTGGTGACGACCGTACACACTGGGTATGTGACCCAGGGAGGAAGGAAGCCGCTCTTTTGCTGAACTGTTGGGTACCGCAGCCACTTGGGCATGCGGCAAAATCAAACAAAAAGGCAACAAAAGATTTTCCACCCGGCCCTCCACCGGGGGATAGAGTGGTCTTCTTACCAGCTCCATGTGAGTGGGTTCCCTCGTCCCTGGGTCACCCGTCTCAAGGGCGCTTCAAGGACCTCCGTGGGTTCTTCGGCGCCGGCTGTGAGACGGGTGGCGTTGGCTTCCTACGGTGGGCTCCACGCCGGGGCTGGTCCGAAGGGGCGGGCTGCGGCGGAGCCGATGCAGTCACCGCAGGGGGACGCCCTTGGCGACGAGCAGACGGGGTGCGGGATCTTGAGCCGCACCGGGGCAGGATGTGCCGGATTGCCTCCATCTGTTGCTTCACCATCGAGAACTGCTGGGCAAAGTCCTCGACGGTGTCACCGAATAGGCCCACCTGGGAAATGGGGGGAGCAAGGAACCGTGTCTTGTCGGCCTCACCCATCTCGACCAGGTTGAGCCAAAGGTGGCGCTTCTGGACCACTAGTGTGGCCATCGTCTGCCCGAGAGACAGCGCCATGACCTTCGTCGCCCGGAGAGCGAGGTCAGTCACCGAGAACAGTTCCTGCATCAAATCTGGGGTGGAACTACCCTCGTGCAGTTCTTTCAGCGCCTTGGCTTGGTGGACCTGCAGGAGAGCCATGGCATGCAGGGCAGAGGCGGCTTGTCCAGCAGTACTGTAGGCTTTAGCCGTCAGGGACGACGTGAGCCTACAGGGCTTGGACGGGAGCTTAGGGCATCCGCGCCATGTGGTGGCGCTCTGCGGGCATAGGTGCACCGCGAGTGCCTTATCCACCGGGGTATCGCCGTATAGCCCTTGGCCGCCTCGCCATCGAGGGTAGTGAGAGCGGGGGAACTGCGGAGTCGGGGCCGGGCAGTAAAAGGTGCCTCCCACGACTTCGTCAGCTCCTCACGCACTTCCGGGAAGAATGGCACTGGAGCGGGGTGTGGCTGCTTTGAGTGGCGCCGCGAGCCCAGAAACCACTCATCAAGCTGCAAGGGTTCAGGTGAGAGCGGAGGCTCTAACCCGACGCTCGCGGCCACCCGGAAAAGCATGTCCGTCATTTCGGCATTGGCCTGTGACTGGGCAATCATCCCCGAAGGGGGAAGCCCAGCTGAGGCTTCTGCATCCAACTGGACAAGCCCGCTCACTGATGCTGCCCTCGAGAGCTCATCATCTTCGCAGGCTCTGAACAAGAAGCCAAACTCACCGTGAGACGAGCCGGCAAACTCAACCGGAAGCCCGATTGGGGCAGACGAGCATGCTGGGGAGTGAGAGGTCCGTGGGGGGATACCCGGTGGAGACAATCCCATTGGTGTCCCCAAATTGCCCCCAGTGCTAGCCGCGCTGGCCTCATACCCGTAGGTAGAAGGACCGAGGCGGGGAGCCGCTGGGGTGGCTTGCTTTCTTATGAAAGCAAGCCGTGACCGCAACGTTGCCATGGTCATGTTCTCGCAGTGAGAACATGAACCATTCACAAACGCTGCCTCCGTGTGGGTCGCACCCAGACACAAAAGACAGCGATCATGACCATCCGAAGTTGAGAGATAACGACCGCAACCAGGAATAACACACAATCGGAAAGGCATCTTTAAAAAGACGCGTCTTTAAAAAGACGTTCCATGTGTGCGCTCTTTTAGACAAATATATACTCTTTTAGAGGGGAAAAGCTCTTTCAGAAAATATACTCTCTAGTTTTTTCTGCTGAAGCGCCCAGGGGCGTTCTCTGCAGTGCACCAGTGCAGAGGAGGGAGAAGCCGCTGAAATGAGCCATCAGATCCAGCGGAGGTGAATGAACAGTAGTATTCAGCTCAATGAGCATGACCATTCGGCTCCAAACAGAAAATCTGAATGAGTGGTTGCATACCAGCTCCTTTTATACCCGTATGTCCGGGGCAGTGGCATGCAAATACCACTCACCAATTTTCATTGGCATTTTATCAAAGACCAGAGGTGTCTCGGGCTCCCAAGAGTGACCCCTAGTGTCACTACATCGACACAACGTCGAGTGAGTGACAGATAGGGAACTCAATTTTAGGTTCAAGGTGTCTTACATTATTTTATGACTTAATCACTACCGTCCTTGTTTCTTTAATACAAATATATATAACATAGTTGCATTCACAATGCTTAAGAGTGAACTGCTCCATGGAAATAAAGCGAAACTCACAGCACCTTCTGAGATGATCGGAGATAATTTACAGCATTTTCATAGATGACATTATTCTTACAAAACATTTGCAGATGACTGAAACAGAGAAAAAGGAGTGATTACTCTTTTGTGTACCATGAGACAGGGTCCCGCTGCACTCCTCAGAACAAACAGCGAATCAGACACAAGCAATGACGGCTTTTCTTTTGTCTGTTTTTATATAGTAAAAATATAAAAAAGTTTCTTCAAGAGTTTTCTTCATGTGTCACTCTGAGATGTCTTACAGGTCACCCAACTGTTGCGGGTAGATGAGCTAAATTACTCGCGCATGAAATACAAGCATTTGGACAAGGAGCTCGGGAACTGGATTGAACCTCATCTCATTTGGCGGGTGACAGGTGCTATTTCATACCCTGGGCACACATAACGAACATTCGTAAAATCACTCGTAGAAAATGCTCTTAAACGCTAAGATCAATAGTTATTGGCAAACAAGGCCCAGAACTCTATGCATGTGTGTGTCTAGGAGAAGCGCTTTCAACCATATCAAATCAAATCCCTTTATTGTCATTCAAACATATACACAAGTGCAACAGTGGGTGAAAGTTTTGGGTGCATTGTGATATATACTAAAAAACGGCAACATTGGGTTGGAGCTCGCAACGCAGCAGCCATACTCTGTGCCATCTTGAGTTTTTTTCATTGCAGTCATGAACAGCAGAACTCACTGCACACATATATCAAATCAGATGAGCGTCAGCGGCTTTTCTTTCGTCTGTTCTTCAAAATATAATCACACGTTTCATCAAACGCACGTCTTTGTGTCTAATTTCTTGTCATACAGTATATCACTCCGAGAAGTCTTACAGGTTGCTCTCCACACTGGCTTGTACATCAGCAAAATTACCTGCCACTGTGCATGAAAAATCCGCATTTGGCAGATGTTAATTTCAAATCTTGTTCCAGGAGTAGGCTGTATGAAAGATTTGGGAGAAAGGAAATCAAAACAGTGTCTATGACTTCAAGCTTTGCAATCACACCCACACTTTCTTCAGGAAAATTATATCTAGAAAGTTTTAAACGCTCATGTGTTGGTGAATGGTGAGACACCCAGCAAGCCATAGGTTCCTGACCCCTGAACTAGTCTATCTTAACTGTCTGTGGTTTAAATATTGAAGTAGGTGTTCGCATTTTTGTGCCTGCTCGCTGAACAAATTTGAAAATAACTCATGTTACAATGTGCATCATTGTCTGAGTGTAATTTTGAATGGGAGTTTAAATGTTTGATCACGTTATAGATTTGCAGTAAATCCGTTTAACTTCAGTGGACAGACCCTGTTGCAGATCCAGAAACTGACACGGAAATCCGCTCTGATCAAATTACGTTATTTAAACAGCCGCAGTGAACCTGCCACTTAAATATAGATTTATCTCTCTCCGAACGAGTTGAAAGTATAAGCACCACTCCGTAAAATGTTTACGTGAGTTGTCTGTAACTTGCATTGCTTAAGAATTGCTCTTTAAAAGAACTTGAGTGATAAATACCATACTGCAAACGATTAAGCATGCTGTTTTATTTGTGCATTAAGATTTGCCTTGAATGCATTGAGATCACAAGTGCCACGCTGAGTTACAACGAGCTGGATGTGACGGCTGTGATTTGCGCATTGGTGAATGCGCTGACGTTCATGTGAATGGATGAAACTGTGTTTTCATTAGTGCTAAAGGAAGATCATAAATCACTGGTGTTGGTTGCTATGACAATGAAAGTTCACGGGAAGTCCTAAAGACACTCTTCTGGGGCAACTCACCACGCATGCGCAATCTGCCGACGCCATATTGTCAACATAGCACAGCATAGCTAAGCTAATAACATAGCACAGCATAGTCAACATAGCACAGCATAATCAACATTGCACAGCATAGCTAAGCTAATAAGTGAGTTGTTTTTCATTGAAAGCCTATACTAAACTATAGCATAAAAGCTAGTGGTTAGCACCCCATGGCCTGTTACAGTTTAATACAGCTTGTGTTTGAACAAACTTGAAGTGATTTAACCCTTTAACTTCTCAAACTTTAAACACACTTGTCTCTCTCTCTCTCTTATGCATTTTATTACATTTTTCTCCTTTTCCATTATCTCATAACACAAATTACTGTTTCTCAATGAGAAGTTGAGTTGAGGTTAATTTAAGCTGAGTTTGGAGAGCCAATAAAAATTGATCTTTTCTTCATGTTTCCTTTATTATTACCATTTTTATCAATTTCTTATCAAAGCTGAACTACTTAGATAATAAGTCTGAAGCAGTTTAAGTTTACAGAAAACTTACGGCTGCCTCTCATTCTTAGAATTACCTACCACCCATCAGTTTCCAGCTTATTTGGCTGTTTTATTTTATTTCACATTTGTGTGTTGGGCATTGAGCTGATTGGTCCATGTGGGGGCCCCTACAGGAGCCAATCAACTCAACCCCCAAGCCCACAGTATAGGACTCTAGCAGCTTCCCCATTGTGGAATTTTAAATTAACAAAATCCCTCCAATAAATGTTTCTATTACACAATCACAGACAACGAGCACCGTGCCTCAATCAGAATCCCTGATGTTGCTATTAAGCATAACAACAGAACATTTATTGGTGGATTTTGTTCATTTTAGTCTTGTTTATTTTCCATTTTATTTTCAATTCTCTGTCTCCCTCTGACTTTTCTCTCCCTACTGTTTACATTCTAGAGACAAAGCCTGTTGAACAACAGATAATATATTTGTCATTAATAAGAGTCATCTTGAAATGTCAAATCAGTAACCAAAATTTTAGTGTTCTCCCTAGTCTACCCTCACACAACTACTTTCTTTGTGTTTATCAACACAACCCAAATTCTGGCATCCAAATGCAGCCATGTCCAGAAATGAATTGCGGAGAGTAGTGACAGGTAACCGCCACCCCTCCCCCCTTGAGTGTGCCTTTGAGGCATCTGTGGTAAGCAGTTCAACTGTACTGCATAAACAGGTGTATGGTGTCAGTCCTGCCAGATTGAAAAAAAAAACATATAATTACACTTCACTAGTTGCTCACATTCACTGAAAACAACACAGCTGTTACTATCCTTCATTTGTGTCTCCACACACTGAAGCCAGCACCTAGCTTTAACACCACACCTAGGCCCTTAACTCCCTAGTCTTCCACTACAGTGTGCCAATATGTCACTGAAGATTGACCCCATGGCCCACTGGAAAGACTTGGAGGCAGGACTGATTGTCATGCTGGAAAAAATCACCAGCTCTCTGGCCCACAACCTCATAGGCCAGATGAAACTGTGCGACAAGAACGCCGCCCATCTGACACAGGAAGTAAATAACCTAAAGCTGCAGTCTACAAAGACCCAAAAGGTGCTAACGCATGCCATTTGCACATAGACCAGCTAGAAGCTGAAGCCCAAGATTGACGCAAAAGGTCCAAACGTTGAATGCTCCAGGAAGCCCTGACAGCTGCCAAGCACAGAGAGCAGCAGGCTAAAGCCGCCCAAGAGGACTTGGAAAAGAAACTCCAGCACACCGAAGCGCAACTGTAATAAGCCAGGTTTGATTTGAAAGACATGAACTCTTGAAACAATGCCTTGGAAGACCATCTGGAAATGTCCAAAACTGAAATTGAAACCCTGACCCAGTAACTTGACCTCACCAAAGATGAGCTTTACATGGTCAGAGGTGAACTGAAACACTCTTACGAGTTAAGGCCAGAGCTTAAAATGGACGGGCATCCCATAGCAGCACCCCTGTTCAACAAAGCAGCATCCTTCAACCAAAAGCTACCACATGATGAGAGAAACGAGGGCCCGCAGCACAAAACCTCACCGGCCCTCTTCCAAGAACCCCTCTCCAACAACAGTGAAAGGGTAAACATCCCAACAAAGCCTGAAGCAGCACCGGGAATGGATTTTAAAGACCTTGAAAAGCTGGCAAGGAACATTGACAAGTTCACTCCAAATCCTGCTGAGGGTCATGAGATTCATGCTTACCTACGTGACATAGACTTCCACCTGAATATGAGGCCTCAGATGACAAACAGAGACACTTTATACCTGCAAAGTTTTCTTGACAGACAGCCAAACCACACAAAGTCTGACTACCAACTTCTGAGAGAGGCCCTGATTGAAGAATTTTCAGACCCAGAGTCTGAGCAAGAACTGTTTCACGCCCTGAACACCAAACAGGGTCGGAAAGAGAACGAACCTGAGATGGAAGAAGAATTCAACTTTAAAACCATCTTCCTCCGAAACCTGCATCCCATGGTGAGCTATCATCTAGGAGTCACAGCCTGTCCTCACACGATGACAGCTCAACAACTGCGTGACTTGGCACATAAGGCTTATGTTAAACCAAGAATTGCCTCAAGAAAGGCCCACAGGACATCGTCAGTCTCAAGCCTTGCCTCTCAAAACCAAGGGCTGGCATCAGAAGATATGTGGCATCACAGCAAAGCCAGGTTCTTCAGCATAGAGTGGATTAAACCCCATTGCGATCAAGAGCATGACCCCCCACATCAGTGCCAGTCCCATATGCATGTCCAACCAATGTATTATCCGTGTTAAAACAAGAAAAACTAATTAGTAGGAAGTTTTACCATGCGTTATAACTGAATTATAACTGTAATTTAATAAGAAAGTACAAGTGTTTGGTATGTACTTTGGCATCCTTCAAGTTTCGTACCATGTAGAAGTCCAAGAAGGCTCAGATGCCACTTTTCTTCTCTGTGCTATGACCCACACACGTGACGGGAGTTGCGAGTCTTGCATGCGGAAGGCCTCGCTTCAAAGCCCCCCTCAACATCCATCGACGCAACAGACAACATCCACGATCTTAACAGATGTCCAAAAACATAGATGAAAAGAACTTTCTACAAAGATCCAAAGAACCAATCAATGCAAGGAAACGCAACGACATGCAAGTACATCTCCAGACTTTTGCTGAAAGTGCTGGTGTATTATTTAAATACTTTGGGTAATCCAATTGCAAATTGATTTAGACTCAAAGAAGTATCAAAGTATCAAAGACTCCATAAAGTTCCTTTTCTCTGTATAGATCATTTCCATCCAAGCCACTCTGTTCACTTTACTCACCAACCTGTTTCATGTTTGTATGTGTTAGATTAGTTTTATGTTTAGATTAGCAATAAAGTCTTGTTTGTATTCAAAGATGAATTGACTGGTATATTTAGATAAATAATCTTGTCACTTGATTTTCAAAGATCTGCGTGCCTGCGCTCGAACTATATCGAAAATAGTTATATTTATATTATTTTTAATATATATATATATATATATATATATATATATATATATATATATATATACAGTGCATCCGGAAAGTATTCACAGCGCTTCACTTTTTCCACATTATGTTATGTTACAGCCTTATTCCAAAATGGATTAAATTCATTATTTTCCTCAAAATTCTACAAACAATACCCCATAATGACAACGTGAAAGAAG
The DNA here is from genome assembly GCF_019703515.2 of Myxocyprinus asiaticus. NCBI lineage: Eukaryota > Metazoa > Chordata > Actinopteri > Cypriniformes > Catostomidae > Myxocyprinus > Myxocyprinus asiaticus. The sequence goes on from NC_059373.1 coordinate 42,402,977, forward strand.
TTTGTTTGAAATCTATGCAAATTTATTAAAAATAAAAAATGAAAAAAAGCACGTACATAAGTATTCACAGCCTTTGCCATGACACTCAAAATTGAGCTCAGGTGCATCCTGTTTCCACTGATCATCCTTGAGATGTTTCTACACTTGATTGGAGTCCACCTGTGGTAAATTCAGTTGATTGGACATGATTTGGAAAGGCACACACCTGTCTATATAAGGTCCCACAGTTAACAGTGCATGTCAGAGCACAAACCAAGCCATGAAGTCCAAGGAATTGTCTGTAGACCTCCGAGACAGGATTGTATCGAGGCACAGATCTGGGGAAGGGTACAGAAAAATTTCTGCAGGATTGAAGGTCCCAATGAGCACAGTGGCCTCCATCATCCATCAAATGGAAGAAGTTTGGAACCACCAGGACTCTTCCTATAGCTGGCCGCCTGGCCAAACTGAGCGATCAGGGGAGAAGGGTCTTAGTCAGGGAGGTGACCAAGAACCCGATGGTCACTCTGACAGAGCTCCAGCGTTTCTCTGTGGGGAGAGGAGAACCTTCCAGAAGAACAACCATCTCTGCAGCACTCCACCAATCAGGCCTGTATGGTAGAGTGGCCAGACGGAAGCCACTCCTCAGTAAAAGGCACATAACAGCCCGCCTGGAGTTTGCCAAAAGGCACCTAAAGGACTCTCAGATCATGAGAAACAAAGATTGAACTCTTTGGCCTGAATGGCAAGCGTCATGTCTGGAGGAAACCAGGCACCTATCATCACCTGGCCAATACCATCCCTACAGTGAAGCGTGGTGGCAGCATCATGCTGTGGGGATGTTTTTCAGCGGCAGGAACTGGGAGACTAGTCAGGATCGAGGGAAAGATGAATGCAGCCATGTACAGAGACATCCTTGATGAAAACCTGCTCCAGAGCGCTCTGGATAACAGACTGGGGTGAAGGTTCATCTTCCAACAGGACAACGACCCTAAGCACACAGCCAAGACAACAAAGGAGTGGCTACGGGACAACTCTGTGAATGTCGTTGAGTGGCCCAGCCAGAGCCCAGACTTGAACCCGATTGAACATCTCTGGAGATATCTGAAAATGGCTGTGCACCGATGCTCCCCATCCAACCTGATGGAGTTTGAGAGGTCCTGCAAAGAAGAATGGTAGAAACTGCCCAAAAATAGGTGTGCCAAGCTTGAAGCATCATACTCAAAAGGACTTGAGGCTGTAATTGGTGCCAAAGGTGCTTCAACAAAGTATTGAGCAAAGGCTGTGAATACTTACGTACATGTGATTTTTTTTCCCGTTTTTTATTTTTAATAAATTTGCAAAGATTTCAAACAAACTTCTTTCACGTTGTCATTATGGGGTATTGTTTGTAGAATTGAGGAAAATAATGAATTTAATCCATTTTGGAATAAGGCTGTAACATAACAAAATGTGGAAAAAGTGAAGCGCTGTGAATACTTTCCGGATGCACTGTATATATATATATATATATATATATATATGTGCGTGTGTGTGTGTGTGTGTGTGTACTGTATGTATATATATATAGTTATAAATCTGAATGTGTAAATCCTGAATAAATTAATGTAACTGATTATATGGTTGTACATTGAAAATATAAATACTGAATATGTGCTTATACTGTATATTAAAATATATTTTTAATATAATTTACATGCACACACACACATATCTATCTATCTATCTATCTACACATATATATATGTGTGTGTGTGTGTGTGTGTGTGTGTGTGTGTATCGCTCAACTAATAAGAAAAATATATTATAAAAGTATTTAGAATAAATCATATAATCATATAATTAAGTAGGATAATTCTATATAAAATATGATAAAATATCATAAAAAAATAAATCACACATTATAATTAAAAAATGTAATAGCCCATGGCTTTTTTCTTTTATAAGAATGTTTTTACCAACCCTGTTAAAATCAAATTATTTCGGGGTTGAATGTTACCAAATGTCTAATAACAGACTTAAGCAAAAAGTATTGTGCCACACCACATTATTTACCATCTATATTCTTTTGCTTGCGCCATGAAAAATATTTTTGTCAAAAATTTATGACAAATTGATGAGTTAATGGATTTTGAACTTAAGCTTGTTAAGACAAAATAAATGTAAACATATACTAATAAAGATAGTACGAGAAATGTACCTAAAAATGATGTCACTCCCTTAAATTTTATGTCAGAAAGTTGAAACAATAATTTTTAAAGTGGGAATGTCACAGTGTAACAGGGTTGAACTAAAGGCACAAACAGGGAAGAAATGTGTAGAGAAGGGTTGTCCTGCTAGGTGGGTGTCTAGCACAAGAGACCACCATAGTGTATCAGCATCTCTTTTTCCTATTCTTTGTTCTGTGAAGAACCATGAACAGCATAAAATCTCTCAAGCCATCTGTTCTACTCGCTCTCTCCAAGACCAAGATTTGAACTGACGAGATCACTGCATGGAGACCCATAGAGAGAGAGAGACATGCTTTAGCAGGAGGGGTAACCTACAGTCTTTTAGACTTGTTGGCCATTAAAAAAGGGCTCTGTTAGTCTATGGCTCTCCAGTTCTCGTGCTGTTATCTGTTGCAGTCTCATGTTCGTGAAAGAAAAAAAAAAAGACTAAAGGCTTTATTTGCTCAGGACTCCCATTCTCTTGTTGACTGTTCCTCTGTGACAGGACCTGACTGTGACATTCACCTCTCCCATGTACAACACAGACACAGACATCACACAACCCTATCAACACTGTGCTACACCTCACACACTGCTGTATGCTTTGCGGTGTAGATTCAGAAGACCCAATTCATAGGAGTCATTTGTTCAGAAATCGGACTACACTGGTCATGCTTATGTTTCATGCTATAGATCCAAAACAACTGGCTCATAAGAGTAATTTGTTTGGGAATTGAACTACATTGGTTGCGCTGTATGTTTGGTGCTGCTGATTCAATAGCAGTGTTGCAATGCCATTGAAAAGGTAGCGCATGATGAAATGCTGCTAGAGTGTCCAGAGTATGAGTGTCCTGTTTTGAAACACATGACTGAAATGTTTCTCATGATCTTAAAAATCTTTTGATCTGAAGGCGTATGCTTAAATGTTTGAAATTAGTTTTGTAGACAAAAATATAATTGTGCGACCATATTAATTTATTTCATTATAAAACTAAACTAAAATAAAAAATAAATAAAAAAAGTTTTTGAAATTGATGACTTGGACCAAATAATAAAGAAAAGCAGCCAATAAGTGCCCAACATAGATGGGAACTCCTTCAATACTGTTTAAAAAGCATCCCAGGGTGATACCTCAAGAAGCTGGTTGAGAAAATGTCAAGAGTACATGTCTGCAAATTCTAGGCAAAGGGTGACTACTTTGAAGATGCTAAAATATAACACAGTTTTGATTTATTTTGGATTTTGTTTAGTCACAACATAATTCCCATAGTTTCATTTATGTTATTCCATAGTTTTGATGACTTTACTATTATTCTAAAATGTGAAAAAAATTATAATAAAGAATGAGTAAGTGTTTCAAAACTTTTGACCGGTAGTGTGTGTGTGTGTGTGTATATATATATATATATATATATATATAACCAGTTCTTAATAACAACTGGTTTTCTCCTAAATCCTATAGACTTACATTAAAGGATGGACCCAGGCCATGTCAAGTCATTTTTATTTGTATAGCGCTTCACATAATACACGTTTCAATCGTTTCAAAGCAGCTTTACAGAAAGTTATGCTGTTATGTCTGTAATGTCTTAAAGGAGTCCTGTCTTGCCTTTTTTAACTTTTTATTATTTCTTTAGGTTCACTTATAAAGTTTGTAAACGTTTTTGCACAAAAAGTAAATAAAAATAAAAATAAACATTGATATTGTAGTATTAGTCAAAAGTCAAGTCAAGATTTATTTATAAAGCACATTTAAAAACAACAGCAGTTGATCCAAAGTGCTGTACAGTCCAATAAAACCAAAATGTAAAAAGATAAATATATATAGACAGAGAAAAAAAACAAGTAATACAATTAATTGAACAATGTCAAAAGCTAAAGTGTAAAAATAACATTTTAGTGAAGATTTAAAAACAACTAGAGAAGGAGCAGACCTCACATGAAAGGGGAGACTGTTCCAGAGATATTAAATGACCTTTCTTCCACCTGGTCTCTGGCCCTCAGTCTGAAAGAGTCTCAGTTTCTGTGTACTACCCAACATACTGTACACTCCCTCTGCAAACACCCCCGCCATTACACCCTTGGAACCATTTTTTATTTTTTTTCTCCAAGAATCAAAGAATTATAAAAGCACTTAGTCCAGGCAGTCATTGATAGCTATGTGTCCCAATTTACATGAAGCACGCAATCAAACTGCTACAGTTGCACCAACTGAAATAACAATCGAAAACTGGCACACTGTTGCTCCCCAATACTAATATTGTTAGGCATACAAGATTTGGTGTTAGAATAATGCTATACAAAGCTGAGAACAGTGAAAATAGTCCAGTCTAACACAAGCTTTGAATATGAAGGATTAATAAATGTGTATCCAGATGTATAAGGGTCGATCGACCTGGGTGTTCACCCCTGTTCCACAGCCTCAATAACTGTGTCGATAAATAAGGGTTGTTCACCAGGCAAGTAGTCCCCCATGATTGTTTAGCTAGTCGACTTGAGGAGGGGAACTACCACAACTGTTTGAGAATCCCGATGACTTCATTTCAGTCAAAATATGGGAGGTCATGGCTAATACGAGACTTGAAAAACTGAGCTGAGGAAGCTGGCAAGCTTACTAGCGTATACTACACAATTGTCTTTCATTGCACTCCAGACTATGCATTCTTCTTACATGAAAAAATCCTTTAATCTTAAATCAATATTTCGTGAGCAGTTATGTATTTCTTTGGTAAATAACCATGTAATAAACACGATCCACTCCGTGTTGGATCCCTGATCATGGTTTATTTTGTGATTAAAAACAGCTGACTAGACAATTCCTTACATACAAAAGCCATATTGTTCCTCAAAAGAATTCATAGAGAATTTTGCAGAGCAAAGGTATAGTCCCACATTGCATTCAGGAACTTTGTTTAAAAAAAATTAATCCAATCATTTCTGGGGATCTTCTCAATGTCTTCAGAAGGCTATGCAGAGATGCAGTTTTTCCACAACCAGAACAACTTCTGGGGATTTTACTCGACATCTTAATCTATGCGTTGTTTAAAGTCAACTACCGAAACAATAATACCGCTTTCAGTGTTGAAGTACTATTAAAAAGTTTTGAGTTCTGAAATATACAGTATGTTTTTATAGCAAAATGACCTCTTGAATGTCAAAATATCAAAGAAAACATGATTTCTCTTGACAGGACCCTTCAAATGATTTATGAGTACTCATTGAGCAGTTTCACTGAAAAACGTCATTGCCTAAAAATAATTTGTCTATTATTTTGTCTAAAATTATTTGTTTAAAAGTAGCTGCCATGACTTGGGTCAGTAAACAATCACCTTGCAGCCACACAGAACACCCTAGCTAACACCTAGCAATGTGATAAAACACCCAGATCACCCTAGCACTATAGCAAAGTGCTTCATTCATATACCTCAGCACAAGAATATCATAGACTACTTTCAAACAGCAGCAGTTCTGGTTTAGAGCATCCACAGTTATTCATTTTTGTTTGAAAGTCATATTTCAGTTTTTCCCAACTTCACTGTTTTCCAAAGAATGTGGTAATAGAGAGTATTTTCGAAATGCTCTTGTTTTAGTGGAGGGAAATGCAGTTTTAATGTGGATGAGAGGCATAAACATAACAAAATTAATGTGTTTTAAAATTAAAATGTATTTCAGTCACAACAACTCTCAGATTAAGTTATGAATATGATTAGTTAGTAGGTTTGTGTCTTGGCAGACTAGATCTGCTTATGCTGCTGCACAATTATACATACATACAATCCCCGTAAAGCAGATCTAGACCTCTGGAGCTGGGGAGGAGGAGGGTTTCAGATAGAAAACCCCTGTAGCCCGCTGCAGTGAGACCTGACTACCTGCAAACAACAGAGGCAATTTAAATGCTAGATAGAGATGGAGCATGCTAGTTAATTGGCCAACAGATTACATTTCAAAATACCTTTCATCCTGTACTGTGCAGTCCGATTTGCTCAACAATTCATGTTCAAAGGACCTATCATCTTGCGGCATGTTGAGTTTCATGACTGAACTTGAAGTTATTAGTGTGGACATGGACTTAGTGTGCTAAATACAGTTACCTTCATGCACACTGTTCAGTTATTTATGAGTGACTACTGCATTCTATAACCTACTCTAGTAAATTTCCAGGATTCGCAACCACATTTTCAGTAAACCTGTGCTGTGTTGCAGTTTTTCTCATATGATTCTATAAACTCACAAAGATGGAGATTTAAGTTGTGTGTCATCTGAAGATCCAGTTGTCCTCTTTCTGTCACTTAATTAAGATTTGATGGATGAACTTACACTTGATTGGAATATTATTTAGTAGTGTGGCGTCAATTGTGATTAGACTTTACAGTGTTATGGATGTCACCATCTTTGATATTTAAATGGGGGTATTCACAGCTATCACAAGAATAGAAAAGTGCCCAGACTTCTGTTCAATTCTTCTGTTCGTTGATACAGACAGTATTTTATCTGCTCCTGAGTCACACCTGTTAGTAAAAATGGCTGTTAATCCCAAATACTGGCTGTGTGAATGTAGCTACAGAGACTTGTGGGTGGGCTCTTTTTAATTTAGCCAGTTAGCAACCACCAGGAACACCCTAGCAATGCCTTAGCAACAACATAGATACACAATAAAAAACATTTTTGAAACACCTTAAAAACGAGACAGCAATGGTCTAGCAACTACCCACAACACCCTAGTGTCATGACTGTCAGATTTGCATGGGCATACAACACTCACATTGTTCAAATCTCATCACTCTTGCAAAATGTTCTTTTCTTTGTCTTTTTTTCAGTATTTCTCTTGCCTTCTCTCTCTCTTTGGTGTCCTATGTCCTCTCTGTTACGTTTCTCATGATAAGATGTCTGTGTGATTAGAAGTGAAAGGTGATCCGGCACTGGGCTCGTACTGAATGCTCAGGCAACACAAAACGCCAGTACGAGCGGTACAGAGCGCAGAAGAGAGGTGAAGGTAAATAATTGATAGGTGGCACTTTCGTTTTTTAATCTGTAAATGAGACACCCAGGCACCCTATCTTTACCCCATTAAGATAACAAGATGGATGATAATTATCTGAGTTAAAATGCAGTTTACATTGAGAGAGAGACAGAAAAAGAGAGTTACTTATGTATAGTGCACAGTATTTTGTTAGGCGCTTTTGTTTAGGATGGAAATACTGGGTCAAATGAAACTGTGCTTATCTCTATATCACTACAGAGTGCTGGAGCACCATCAAACACACAAACACAGATGCAGCACTATCTTGTCCATTAATCTGTGCCATTTACATGGCACCTGCTGTAAGTCATTACAGTGACTGTTACAGAGAAGTGAAGCAGCACAACATACAGGTCAACAAAATCTGTTTCATCAGAGTGACAGGGATTCAACAAAACTTTTTCTGAAAATTTACAATAGTTTTAAAAACTTACAATTTGAAGGTAATACTGACCTTACTGTAAGTCAGTCTGACAGAAAGACCATCAGATAGAAAGAGAGACAAATAAACTGATTTGACAATTAGGATAGAATGGAAGGATGGACAGATGGCTGGACAAACAATTGGAAAAAATGGATGGATGGATGGATGGTTGGATGAACAATTGGATGGATGGAAGGGAGGATGGATGGGACAAACAATTAGATGTATAGAGTGATGAACGATTGGATGGACAGAGAAATGGATAAAAGGATGGACAAATGGATGGATGGATGGACTGTTGGATGGATGGCTGGATGAACAATTGAATGGATGGATTGATGGACTAATGGATGGATGGTTGGACAAACAATCGATGGACAGATGGATAAATGGATGGACAGATGGATGGAGGGACAGATGGCTGGATGGCTGGATGAACAATTGGATGGATGGATGGAAAAGCGATTAGTTGGATGGATTGATGATTGGATGGACGATTGGTTGGACGGATTGATGGCTGGATGGCTGGATGAACAATTAGATGGATGGATGGATGGATGGATGGAAAAGCAATTAGATGGATGGATTGATGATTGGATGGATGATTGGTTGGATGGATTGATGGATGAATGAGGACTGGATGGACAGACGTAAAGACGGATGGATGGATGGATGGGTGAACAATTGGATGGATGGATGGACGATTTGATGGATGGATGGACAAACATTTAGATAGATGGATGGAAGGATGAACGATTGAATGGACTGAGGAATGGATGGATGTATGGATGGGCAAGCAATTAGATGGATGGTTTGACAGTTGTATGGACGATTGGTTAGACTGATTGATGGATGGATGTCGATTGGATGGATGGACGTAAAGGCGGATGGATGGATGGATGATGGATGGACAGATGGACTGATGGAAGGATGGCTGGACAAACAAATGGATGGATAGATGGATGATCAGATGGATGGATGAACGATTTGATGAACAGAGGGAAGAATAGTTGGGACAAACAATTAGATGTATAGAGTGATGAATGATTGGATGGATGGAGCAATGGATGGACGGACGGACGGCTGGACAAACAATTGTATAGAATGGAAGGATGGCTGGACGGCTGAACAAATAATTGAATAGAATGGATGGATGGATGATGGATGGATGGATGGATAGACTGATGGATGGATGGCTGGATGAACAATTGGATGGATAGATAGATGGATGGATGGATGGACAAACATTTAGATAGATGGATGGAAGGATGAGCGATTGAATGGACTGAGGAATGGATGGATGTATGGATGGGCAAGCAATTAGATTGATGGTTTGACAGTTGGATGGACGATTGGTTAGACTGATTGATGGATGGATGACGATTGGATGGATGGACATAAAGACGGATGGATGGACAGATGGTCTGATGGATGGATGGCTGGACAAACAAATGGATGGATAGATGGACAATCAGATGATGGATGAACGATTGGATGAACAGAGGGAAGAATAGTTGGGACAAACAATTAGATGTATAGAGTGATGAATGATTGGATGGACGGAGGAATGGATGGACGGACGGACGGCTGAACAAACAATTGAATAGAATGGATGGATGGATGGATGAATGGTCGGATGAACAATTGGATGGATGGAAGGATGATGGGACAAACAATTAGATGTATAGAGTGATGAACGATTGGATGGAAAGAGGAATGGATGGATAAATGGATGGACGGATGGATGTAGGGACTGATGGATGGATGGATAGATGGAAAAGCAATTAGATGGATGGATTGACGATTGGACGATTGGTTGGTTGGATGGATGGATGGATGGATGGACTGATGGATGATGGACAAACGATTAGATGGATGGATTGATTAGACAATTGGTTGGATGGATGGATGGACTGATGGATGGATAGCTGGATGAACAATTGGATGGATGGATGGATAGATGGATTGATGGATGGTTGGATGGATGGACAAACATTTAGATAGATAGATGGATGGAATGATGAACAATTGGATGGACTGAGGAATGGATGGATGGACAGATGGACTGATGGATGGATGGACAGACTGATGGATGATGGAGGGACTGATGGATGGATGGATGGTCAAGCGATTAGATGGATGGATTGACGATTGGTTGGATGGATGGATGGATGGACGGACAGATGGACTGATGGATGGATAGCTGGATGAACAATTGGATGGATGATAGATGGATTGATGGATGGTTGGATAGATGGATGGACAAACGTTTAGATAGATGAACGATTGGATGAATGGATGGATGGATGGAGGGATGGAAGGATTGATGATTGGTTGGATGGACTGATGGATGGATGGACGTAAAGATGGATAGATGGATGATGGACTGATGGATGGATAGCTGGATGGACAATTGGATGGATGATAGATGGATGGATGAATGGATGGACAAATGTTTAGATAGATGGATGGAAGGATGAACGATTGGATGGACGGAGGAATGGATGGATGGACAAAAATTTAGATATATGGTTAGATGGATGAATGATTGGATGAATGGATGGACGGATGGACGAATGAATAATTGGCTAGAATGGATGGATGGATGGATGGGTGGACAGATGGTTGGATGAACAATTGGATGGATGGAAGAAAGGATGGATGGGACAAACAATTAGATGTATAGAGTGATGAACGATTGGATGGACAGAGGAATGGATGAATGGATGGGCTGATCAATGGATGGCTGGATGAACAATTGGATGGATGGATGGATGGACAAGCGATTAGATGGAATGATTGACGATTGGTTGGACGTATTAATGGATGGACATAAAGATGGATGGATGATGATGATGGATAGCTGGTTGAACAATTGGATGGATGGATGAATGGATAGATGGATGGATGATAGATGGATGGAAGGACAAGCAATTAGATGGATGGCTTGGCGATTGGATGGACGATTGGTTGGATGGATGAGGATTGGATGGATGGATGGATGGACGTAATGATGGATGGATGGATGATGGATGGATGGACGGATAGACTGATGGATGGATGGCTGGACGAACAACTGGATGGATAGATAGATGGAAGGACAAATGTTTAGATAGATGGATGGAAGGATGAACAATTGGATGGATGGAAGAATGGATGGGTGGATGGATGGACAGACTGATGGATGGATGGATAGCTAGACGAACAATTGGATGGATGGATGGATGGGTGGATGGATGGACAAACAATTAGATGGATGGATGAGGTTTGGATGGACGGACATAAAGACGAATGGATGGATGGATGGACAAACATTTTGATAGATAAAAAGGTTGACGATTGGTTGGACGGATTGATGGATGGACATAAAGATGGATGATGATGATGGATAGCTGGATGAACAATTGGATGGATGGATGGATGGATAGATGGATGATGGATGGATGGATGGATGGACAAGAGATTAGATGGATGGATTGACGATTGGATGGATGATTGGTTGGACGGATTGATGGATGGATGGACGTAAAGACGGATGGATGGATGATGGATGGATGGACGGATAGACTGATGGATGGATGGCTGGATGAACAATTGGATGGATTGATAGATGGATGGATGGATGGACAACCGTTTAGATAGATGGATGGAAGGATGAACGATTGGATGGATGGAAGAATGGATGGATGGATGGCCAAACATTTAGATAGATGGATAGAAGGATGAACGATTGGATGGATGAATGGACGGACTGATGGATGGATGGCTAGACGAACAATTGGATGGATGGACAAAAAATTAGATGGATGGATGGATGAGGTTTGGATGGAGGGATGTAAAGACGAATGGATGGATGGATAGACAAACATTTTGATAGATGGATGGAAGGATGAACGATTGGATGGATGGAGGAATGGATGGATGGATGGACAAACGTTTAGATGGATAGAAGGATGAACGATTGGATGGATGGATGGATGGATGGATAGACTAATAGATGGATGGATGAGGTTTGGATGGACGGACGTAAAGACGAATGGATGGATGGATGGATGGATGGACAAACATTTTGATAGATGGATGGAAGGATGAACGATTGGATGGATGGAGGAATGGATGGATGGACAAACGTTTAGATGGATAGAAGGATGAACGATTGGATGGATGGATGGATGGATGGATGGATGGATAGACTAATAGATGGATGGCTAGATGAACAATTGGATGGATGGATGGATGGATGGACAAACAATTAGATGGATGAATGAGGTTTGGATGGATGGACGTAAAGACGGATGGATGGATGGACAGATGGATGGATTCTTGTTCTTAAACTCTGACCCTTAGTATTAAACTTGTGCAAGTAATAAAGCCTCTACCTCTTAACATACAGACTCCATTCAAACTGTGTGTGTTTAAACATGTACATTAGCACATTGCTAGGTGGTTACTAGGGTGTTGCTACAGTGTTCTGGCTGGTTGCTTGCAGGCCCACCCTCAAGTTTTAGATATCTGGTCTCTAGATATGGCACAAATCCCTCTTTAATTAAATGACATTTATTACCCGTTTTATCATGCACGTCAGGCAAAAATCTTGATTGAGAAGAAAAGTAATGCTGTAGCACACCTCTCCTTAATAAGCCGCATGATTTGATATATCATTCATGTCTGTAGCACAAACGATGTGGGATGAGTTACACACCAAAGAATACTTAAGGTTAAGGGATTTATTCAAATCCTTAACCCTTAGTGTGTGCAATAATAGTGATGCTTGGTTTAGCAAACACCATTAATAGCACATTTTGTGAGGTTAATGCTTAAAATCTGCCAGTGAAACATGACAAAATGGTCTTGTATTAAAGATATATTCTCTGAAAAAAGTCTTAATAGTTTATGTAGTTTTGCTTCTCAGGACATTTATCTTATTTTAAGGTTGCTGAGATACTTTTTCAAGAACACAAGGCAAAGAAGATTTAAGACAGTCTCACAATAGTATCAAAAATAAATGTACACTTTATACACACAAATACATACTCTCCTGCAAACACACATATAGTATGCACACACACAGTACTGGGCGGGTTACTTGTAAATTGTAATCAGGTACTGACAAATTACATGCAATCAGTAACATAATCTTGTAGATTACATTTTTGGTGTAATCTAATCTGATTACTTTTGAATTACTTTTAACCTACAGTAATTCTATTTTATTTTATGTCACATGCATTGGAGTAGGATAATAATTTTAAAATAAAAGTACAAAGATTTACTAACAAAAAGAGCCTCACAAAAAGAGCTCCTTATGACATTTTTAAAAAGTGCATTAAACATTACATAAATGAAATACACATTAAATATAACAGCAATGACAGTGAATGGCCAATTCAAAACACTGAAACATCAAGTTGATTTTAACTGCATAAAACACTAGCAACATTACAAACATAAATGACCATAAAATCAACATAAAACAATCATAAAATAAATGAAAAAAGAGAATGATTAGGATGATAAATAAATTAACAATTTACTGCCATTGCTTTTTTAATATGTAATCATGTAATCTATAAAAAAGTAACTGTAGTCAGATTACAAGTATTTTAAAATGTATTTTAATCCAATTACAAGTACTTGATTTTTGTAATCTGATTACATAATCCAGATTACATGCAATCCAATACTACCCAGCACTGCACACACATTTGGTGTGTTTCAAGGGCAGTTCAACACACACACAGACTGAATGACCATAGAAAACAGCAGACTGCAGAGCTGTATAGGCACAGTAGCCTTGGGTGCAGCACACCAGCTGAACATCGCAATAAACAAGCGATCATGTCATCCATCACTGAGATATAGATCCCTCCATAAGAACGCTCACAGTTGACATCGCATAAATAATGGCTTCTATTAGCTGACTGAAGTATGCAGGGAGTTGGGAGATTATGTCAGTGTTGTCATACGAAGTAAAGCTGGAGATCTGCATCGTAGTGAGTGATGTGAAATGTGTGAGGGATTCTCTCTAGAGTTTAATACATTACCCATCATGCATTCTGTCCTAATGAACACACACAGTCCCATCAGTAAGGCAAATGGAAATTGGAATGGAAAATGGAAAAGCCGCACACACAATGTGACTGTGTATTTTCACAGATTGAGCAACAATACATTTATATTCTCTAAGAAATCTTAAAGATATCTCGTCTTTAATTCTAGAGGTAATCATTTTATCATGCCAAGACTGGTCAGGACAGTCTGCTGTAAATGAATCTGCCAAAATCATCAAACCATACTTTAATTAGTCATTTTAATTAGGTCATATGAGTTATTTTTGAAAGTTATATTAAAATCTGCAATCTTTTGTCTAATTATGCATGTAGGGTACTCATATTGGTAATGAGATTTTAATGATGTGTTATATACAAAAAAAAAACTAGGTGTAACATTTTACTTAGTGCATATAACACATTATAAAGGTATTCTTGATGCATTATAATGCATTCATAACATTAACATTAATCATTTGTGTGCTCTTGTGAATATTCTAACCACAATTATATAATATATGATAATATTATTCATAGTTATATCATTAAAGAGAATTGTGCATTAACAACAACAGCCAATTTCATGTGTTATACCAAGTATTATAATTCATAGTAAATGTATTATACAAAGATAAATTACTCATTCTAGTTTTAGCAGAAATTTAGGGACAAAGTCTTATTTTGGCTAATATTTACGCACCTAGCGTTGATAATCAGGGCTTTTCTATAGATCTTGAAGGGATGTTGCATGACGCTGGCACCCCTCATGATATAATATTGGGAGAAGTTTAATCTTTTGATGGACTCAGTCCTTGATCATAGTGAAGCAAAACTGTGTAAGCCCCCTAGAGCAACATTGAAGCTTCACAAGATGTGTAAAAATCTTGGTCTTACAGAGATTTGGAGACTTTTGAACCCATCTGGTAGGGACTATAATTTTTTTAAGTCCCTCATTTCATCTGTTGTTGATTGCTCAATTGGAAACATTTTAGTCTCAGATCATGCCCTGGTGAGTTTAGAGGTGTTGCCATATATGGAGAAAAGGAAATCACATAGTTGGTGCCTTAATGTATCCCTTTTGCAAAATCCTGAATTCCAACAAATGTTAAAGGCTGAAATCAATGTTTATATGGAGACCAACTGGTCCTTAGTATCCTCTGTGGGCGTGGCTTGGGAGGCACTTAAGGCAGTTTTTAGGGGCCGGATCATACAGTATGCCTCATTCACCAAAAAATCCAAAGCACGAGAACTCAGAGAATTGACCCAATTGAAATACAGATATAATACTCTTTTGTCATGGAAGGTGGAGTTTTGGCTATTTATGGCAAGACAGTCATACATTGAGTCAGGGGACAAGGCAGGAAAACGTCTGGCTAGATGTATAAAACAGAGTGAGGTTTTTTTTCTACCATTCCCTCAATGAAATCTGCTCATGGTGAAATATTTAACTCAGCCATTGATATTAATAATGCTTTTAAAGAATTCTATCTTGATCTCTATAGTTCCAAGTTTTCATCTGCTGATGAGGATATTAGAAACTTTGTGGAACCATTAGAACTTCCTAAACTGACGGCTGAGCAAAAAAACTTATCTTGATTCTGAGATAACCTTGGAGGAGCTAGGTGAGGTAATTAAGGCCTTGCCTATAGGCAAGGCTCTGGAGCCAGATGGCTTTGACGCTGAGTTTTTTTGATCTTATGCTACAGAATTGGCTCCACTTTTGCTAGAAGTTTATACGGAATCATAAAAGAATGGAAAGCTTCCGCCAACCATGACGCAAGCCCGGATCAGTCGGATTCTTAAAAAGGACAAAGATCCAAGCGAGTGTAAGAGTTACCATCCAATTTCCCTGATCCAGCTAGACATTAAAATATTGTCAAAATTTTTGGCTAACCGATTAAGTTATGACATCGCTTATACATATAGATCAGGTGGGGTTTATTCAGGGCCGTAGCCCTGAATCACATCAATATCATGTGGTCAGTGGCAAATGATCAGACTCCGGTCGCTGCCATCTCACTTGACGCGAAAAGGTGTTTGATATGGAAGAATGCGATTATCTTTTTAAGATTTTGGAAATGTATGGGTTCGGGAGTACTTTTATTGGTTGGATTAAGTTACTTTATAGACACACGGTAGCGGTGGTACAAACAAATCGATTAATTTCAGATTATTTTACTCTGGATAGGGTGCCCTCTTTCCCCATTATTATTCTGTCTTGCCCTGGAACCATTAGCAGCCACGATAAGAAAGGAGGATGATTTTCCAGGGGTGGTGGCAGGAGGTGTGGTGCAAAAGCTTTTGCTTTTCGTAGATTATATTTCATTATTCGTCTCCGACCCTACTAGATCTATGCCTTGCCTCCACAGAATTATTAATTCCTTTAATAATCCTCATGATACAGAGTTAATTGGTCTAAATCCGACGCTTTGGCTCTGACAGCGTACTGCCCGGTAACGGCTTTTCAGCCAGGTGCCTTCCAGTGGCCCAAACAGGGCATTAAGTATTTGGGTATTTTATTCCCAGCAAATTTGTGTGATTTAGTTAGAGTTCATTTTGACCCTTTAATAAAAAGGTTTTTGAGCAATGTGGGCAGGTGGGCTTCATTACATTTATCGATGATTGTGAAGGTTAATGTTATTAAAATGAATTGTATTCCAAAATTCAACTACCTGCTACAGTCTCTACCTATAGATGTCCCCCTCTCTTATTTCAAGCAATTTGATAGCATAGTGAAGTCCTTCATTTGGAATGGTAAATGTCCCAGATTACATTTCAGTAAATTGCATAGGCCGATTGACAAAGGTGGGCTAGGCCTACCCCAGATTTTGTTTTATTATTATGCATTCGGTTTCAGACATTTGGCTCATTGGTCACTTCCACCTGAGAAAGCCCCTCCCTGGTTTTGTATTGAACAGGAAGTTCTTGCCCCTATTTCACTATTGCAAAGCCTTTCTATCAAACTAATCGGAGAAGTTAAGTTACACCCCGTTATCTCGCATTTGCACCGGTATGGACAAAAGTGTCCAGAGTGTTTAATTCGGACATTTATTTAAATGTTGCCTCGAGCATATGGCTGAACACAAAATTATGTATTAATAAGTCCCCTTTCTGCTGGTGAGAGTGGATTGTTAGGGAGGTTAGTGGGTAGTGTTGAGATCCTTTGAAAATTTGGTTCAACATTTTGGGATTCCCAGATCTCAGTTCTTTAGGTATTTACAGCTGCGCCACCTGCTCTGTACTATTTTTGGGAGTAGCATTCACCCCTCTAAAGCAGCAGATACTCTGTGAGTGGTGATTACTGCTTTTGGAAAAGGTCATGAGGCATCTATATATTACTCCCTGCTAATTCAGAGTCTGAGGGACGGAGCTTCAACTTCTCTCAAGAGATTATTCTCAAGAGACTTTGTATTGGAGGAGAGAGTGTGGGCTAGGATTCTAAAAAAACGTCAAGTCTGCAACTAGAGATGCAAGGGTGTGCCTTATGCAATTCAAGATTTTACATCGGTTCTATTGGACCCACCTGCTTGCAATGCCAATCAGAAGATGGAAACAACCCATGTTTTTTGGTGGTGTGTTCAGATCCAAGAATTTTGGTTGAAGGTTCAGAGTTTTGTTTGTGGCGTATTGTGCACTCAAATTTCATTTTGCCCCAGACACTGTATTTTAGGTGATGGGGTGGTCATCAATATAGGGAATAAACACAAAAGAAATTAGGTCCTAACCAGTGTTATGATCACCAGACAAGTTTTTTTGAGGGGATGGAAGTCGGCTGGAGCGCCCCCATTTCAGGAGTGGTACATGGAGATGGGGAGGGTGGCGGCTTTCGAGGAAGGATCAGCTGGAAGACTGGGGAACTTGGATTTGTTTGTTGGGAAATGGGACAACTATTTGGTGTTCTTGGAGGGCTCTCAGGGAGGGGCAGTGGATAGAGAGGTATAGCTGTATAGAGTATAAATGTGTGTGATTATTATATATATATATATATATATATATATATATATATATATATATATATATATATATATATATATATATGTTTTTGTATGTGTGTGTGTGTGTGTGTGTGTACTCGTGTGACCACAGGAATGTTTTTTGGGGGTCAGGGTGGGGTTGGTGATTGGGAGGGGTAGTGGTGGGGGTTAAATGTTGATTCTGTGTATATATGTTTTGCTTTTCTTTGTTTATTGTATGAATCAATAAAATGTTAATCACAAAAAAAAAAAAAAAAATTTTATTATACTCTTTGATTACAGCCATGCAATGTAATAAAATAACAAGGAGGAAATTATGGATGTATGCAGCATTCGTGTTGCTTGCTGGGATGTGTTAGGTAAATTGCTTAAAAAAGTAATCCACCACAAATTACCAATCTCTTCTCTAAAATTGTAATCATCTTACTTTACTGATTACTTTTTCAAAAATAATAACATTACTAATTACTTTACTTTTAAGTTACTTTCTTAAATACTACACAGAAACGTTTTAGTTGTTTTGCTCAATGAATTCAAAGTAACGTTTGTGTTTCCTCCTTTTTCACTTTTGTACACTCTACTACTGTCACACAAACAGTTGTACATATTTTCATATAAATTCATACTTTATTATACATAAATTATATTATTTTAGAAATATGTATAAACCAATATTCTAAAAAGTAATTATATTAATTGAGAGTAAGTAATCTGATTACAAAAAAAATAAAACAAATAATGTAATGTGTTGCACAGCTTTTTGACTAAAAAAGTCATTCAATTTCAGTAACTAATTACTTTTTAATCAGATTACACCAGTACTGTTGCAGAGGGTCTTATTCACTCACACAAATTCTCTTGAACGGTGAATATATTGTGCTGACCTCTAGTTGAGGTAACATGTGACATTTAGTATATTGGAAATACACTGAAGTCTTGTCTTTGACCATAGGCCGAGATCCAGATTTAGAATTTAGGTTTTGAGACCCAGCCCAAGGCCATGTTTATGTGGTCTTGAAAGGTCTCCAGACCAAGACCACAAGATCAAGACTTCAGCTCTGGTTTTATTCACTGGATTGTTCTGTCTCTTTCTCTGCCTCGTCAGGGTTTTTTCCGCAGAAGTATCCAGAAGAACATGGTGTACACATGCCACAGAGAGAAGAACTGCATTATCAACAAAGTGACGCGAAACCGCTGTCAATACTGCCGACTACAGAAGTGCTTCGCAGTGGGAATGTCCAAAGAGTGTGAGTGTTAAAATCACACACACGTGCTTGCTTATCTAATGTTAACTTATTTTGTAATTAATTTTTTTTT
Organism: Myxocyprinus asiaticus; assembly: GCF_019703515.2. Classification (NCBI taxonomy): domain Eukaryota; kingdom Metazoa; phylum Chordata; class Actinopteri; order Cypriniformes; family Catostomidae; genus Myxocyprinus; species Myxocyprinus asiaticus. Next base: position 42,421,951 of record NC_059373.1, read on the forward strand.
ATTGATTCTTACAATAAACAAAGAAAAGCAAAAACATATATACACAGAATCAACATTTAAACCCCACAGCCACCCCTCCCTATTCCCAACCCTGCCCTGACCCCCAACAAACATCCCTGTGGTCACACATGAGTATATACACAAAACAACAAAGCAAACGAACACACAAACAAAAAAATATTTATATAATAATCATACACATTTAAAACTATACTTCTCTCTCCACCGCCCCACCCCGAGATCCCTCCAAAAATTTAAAATAGTTGTCCCATTTCCCAACAAACAAATCCAAGTTACCCCTTCTTCTAAATGACACCTCCTCAAAAGCCGCCACCCTCCCCATCTCTGTGCACCACTCCAGAAATGGGGCGCTCCAGCTGACTCCAGCTCCAGCCCCTCAAAATAATCTGCCTGGCGATCATCACACTGGTCAGAACCCAACTTTCTATGTGTCTATTCCCCACATCGATGACTGGCCCATCACCCAAAAAACATAGTCTGGGGCAAAACGAAACCTGAGTGCCCAACACGTCACACACAAAACTCTATAATGTTAACTTATTTATCTATCTAAATGAGGGTTTCCAATTGTTTTGACATAAAGCTTGAAAAATAAATAAATTATTATACAGACAAAATTGCACAAGAAAACTTTTTGCATTTTTGGAATAATAACCAAAGTTCAGCCATGAAACTCTACTGTATGTGATGCAAGCTGATAGGTTCTTGAGCTTGTTATCTGTTATCCAATTATGCCATGTGACATGTCAAGCCAATCGGCTCTCATGGTGTAAGCTGATTGGTCCTTTGACATGAACAGTAATTGGGTAGCCAATCATATTGTGTCTATCTCTTGTGTAAGATTTAAATAGCTCAGTTTTGCAGACAAGCCATTTTCACTGCAGCACTCTGCCAGAGTTTTTCTCTGAAACCCACCTCCACCCCAGCAACATGGGTCTAGATCTGCTACATGGGGATTCTTTGTAATATCTATGTGTGCAGCAGCATGTTCATACATCATCAATGCAGCATATCTTGGGTTTTGTCTAATTGTGCAGCAGTGTTAGCAGATCTAGTCCACCTAGACCAATATCCTATTAAAATGTCATACCCATTAACATGATAAATCTTTCTGAGAATTTTCATGACTGAAATAGTAAAACAAATGTAAAAAAATAAACGCATACACTCACAGCTCAGGAACTTGTCCTTTCAACAGTTTCAACTTTGCCCTCTGGTTTTCAAACCGTGCAGTCGTCATTATGTTGTTCGTTTTCAGTAATTTAACAACCAATTATAACACACTGTAAAAAGAAAATATTACTAAAATTTCATGCCCCTTTTCATGTGGATGAATTTGAGATTTTGAACTTTTCGTGTTTTGTAGTCAGTATAACTCGACTCCGGTGAAGTCACAGCAGTTTTGTCCAGATGTGGGACGTGTAGCAGCCATTTTTAATGTCTGCCTTGTGCCCCAGCCGATATCACACCCTTTTAAGAACAATGAAGACATAAAGCATGAGAATACATCTCATTGTGACATTCGAGGGGAGGAAAAGAAAAATCAATTATTTTCCTAGGCAGCAAAGATATTAAGTGGGGTCAAATGGAGATTCTTACTCAGAATTTAAAAAAAAGTGAGACAAAGTTTACTTGAATCATAACTAATCATAACCTTAACTGAGAATCCTGAGTGATGAAAGAGCAACCTTTGAGCAATATAATGTTATGCAACATTATGCTGGGAGGTGAGGGTAGCTGATGTTTTTATATGAACATATTCTTTCTACGAGTTCTTTGTAGGAATCAAACAGTGATAATTTCTTGGAGCCACCAATGTCCCATGTCTAGTTTCCTTAATTAAATCTATATGTGTTCAGTCGAAAATGGCCAAAAATATGATTAAAAATGTTGCAGCTCACCATTAAGCTCTCTGGCATGTTGAATGCATCATTGCTTTAGCTTCAGTTTGTTGCAGTGTAAAGTGTTTGCATTTCACACATTATTGGCGTCATATGATTGCATCAGCATTTATGCTTCAGGTCGACTTCATGGTTAATTTACGACAGGAAAAGATGGGATTCCTTTCCACGCTCTTCTACAGAACAAAAGAGTGCTCAATGCAGCGATATCAGGGTCATCCCACTATCTCCATTCTGGAGAAGAGTGTGACGCCTGTCTCTGTGATGGATTTGAGCATAAGGCCTCCGTTCAGCAGGGAATTATATGCTGTTGGAAGTAGCTGTGTTTTATGTTGTAGCATATAAGCGTGTTTGGCTAATGCAGCGGTTCTGTTGCGCAACGCAACTTTCAGGTTATGACTTAAGAATGGGTCTGTTCTGAAATGGCCATAGACAACAGGGAAATACAATGCTAAATACAAAAAACAAAATGGAACTAACCATATAATCATACATAGGTAGAATAGCAAAATAAATAGGCTTATTAACTTTTAAAATGGGGGAGAAAATACTTCCCATGTCTTTTTGCAAGCAGCATTTTTGGGACAAAGCACACCAATGACAATAACATTTGATTGCCTAGAATGATTACCAGAGATAGTTAAATTAAAGTGATTTAAAAGTCATAGGTAGAATTACTGAAAACGTAAATAAAGCTGTTTATACATTTTGACCAATAAATGGCGCTGTTACCAAATTGATATTGTATTGTTATTTTTAAAGCATTGCTGAGATAGAGCCTCAGATCCTTTTTGGTATCTTGCCATCAAATTCACTGATCTGTTTCATGAGAACAGTTTGGTCTGTCAAAAAGCTTGTAATGTTTTTTGCCAACATAGTTTGAAATGGTCTGGTGGAAATTGTAAACATGGTGTCCATTCGACTCTGCATAAACCAAGGAATCAGAGGGGAAAATTATTTCTAGGCCATTTAGTTAAAAAGTTATAAGCATAAACATAAAAGCAACTTTGAACAGTTGGTGGGGCTAGAGGGTTTGGGGTAGAGACTCCTAATTTGCCATCTGTATTATACAGACCTAGCAGTGTGCCAAATTTCACAACATTTTACCATACAAATATATGGGCTACCATAGTCTCCCAGTCAGTGGAAGAATAATGATTAAAAAGAAGAAGTAGAAGAAGAACACTAACAGTTACAATAGGGGCTTTGGCACCTTTGGTGCTTGGTCCCTGATTTGGTAGATTTCAACATGGACAGGTTGCATGGCATCCTCGAAAACCAAACAAAACTACACAAGGTAAAAGAAAATATGACCCAGAATACAAGGAATATGGGTTCACTTCAAATCAAATCAAATCACTTTTATTGTCACACAACCATATACACAAGTGTAATAGTGTGTGAAATTCTTGGGTGCAGTTCCGGGCAACATAGCAGTCATGACAGTGATGGGACATATACCAATTTACAATAAACATCAGATTTACACAATACAATTTAAAATCTAATATACACATAATTACACACAACACAGTGTACAAATAATAATATACAATGTACAGTGTACAATACACACCATATAGAATACACATTATTCAATAAAAAAATAGTATATATAGTATATATAAAATGTACAGTAGGTTGTATTGTACTGTATTGATGTTCAGGCTGTCGGTTGATAGTCAGGTGCCAGTGTGTTGTTAAGAGAGAATATAATTTATGGCAGTCCAGTGTGAGATAAGATTAATAAAGTGCAGTGCTGATGTATACTGATTATGAGAGATCAAGAGTTCAAAAGTCTGATTGCCTGGGGGAAGAAGCTGTCATAAAGTCGGATGGTGTGGGTCCTGATGCTGCAATACCGCCTGCCTGATGGTAGCAGTGAGAGCAGCCCATGGCTCGGGTGGCTGGAGTCTCTGATGATTCTCCGAGCTTTTTTCACACACAGCCTGGTATATATGTCCTGGAGGGAGTGAAGCTCACCTCCGATGATGTGTCTGGCAGTTCGCACCACCCTTTGCAGGGCTTTGCGGTTGTGGGCGGTGCTATTGCCATACCAGGCAGAGATGCAGCCAGTCAGGAGGCTCTCTACAGTGCTGGTGTAGAACCGTGTGAGGATGTGGTGGTTCATTCCAAACTTCCTCAGCCGTCTCAGGAAGAAGAAGCGCTGATGAGCCTTCTTAACAATGGCCTCAATGTGGACAGACCATGTGAGTTCCTCAGTGATGTGGACACAGAGGAACTTGAAGCTGCTGACTCTCTCCACTGGTGCTCCATTGATGGTAATGGGACTGTGTTCTCTTTCTCTTCTCCTGAAGTCCACCACAAGCTCCTTTGTCTTGCTGACGTTGAGGGAGAGGTTGTGCTCCTGACACCAGTGTGTCAGAGTGTGCCCCTCCTCTCTGTAGGCTGTAATGATGTTTCATCATTGTCTGTGATCAGAACTACCACCGTCGTATCATCAGCAAACTTAATGATGGCATTGGAGCTATGTGTTGCCACATAGTCATGTGTGTACAGGGAATACAGGAGTGGGCTGAGAACACAGCCCTGTGGGGCTCCAGTGTTGAGGGTCAGTGATGAGGAGATGTTACTACCCATTCTAACCACCTGGCATCTGCTTGACAGGAAGTCCAGGATCCAGCTGCACAGCGAGCTGTTTAAACCCAGAGCCCGGAGTTTCTCATCAAGCTTGGAGGGCACTATGGTGTTGAATGCTGAGCTGTAGTCTACATAAGTGTTCCAGGTGGGAGAGAGCAGTGTGTAGTGTAGATGCAATGGCATCATCAGTGGAGCGGTTGTTGCGGTAAGCAAACTGCAATGGGTCCAGTGAGGGAGGCAGCACAGAGCAGATGCAATCTCTGATTAGTCTCTCAAAGCATTTGCTGATGATGGGGGTCAGAGCAACAGGACACCAGTCATTTAAGCAAGTTGCTTTGGTACAGGCACATTGGTGGACGTTTTGAAGCATGTGGGGACCACAGACAAGGAGAGGGAAAGGTTGAAAATGTCAGTAAAAACACCAGCCAGTTGGTTCGCGCACACTCTGATGACGCAGCCCGGAGTGCCGTCTGGACCTGCAGCTTTACGGATATTCACCCGTCGGAAGGGTCGGGTTACATCCGCTACAGAGATGGAGAGTGAACCAATCTCTGTAGCTTCGGCCGCGAGAGCTCTCTCCGCAAAGGCAGTGTTATTTCCCTTGAAACGAGCATAAAAAGTATTTAGCTAATCCGGGAGAGAGGCAGCAGTGTTCATGGCAGAGTTTTTATTCCCTTTAAAGTCCGTGATGACATTAATTCCCTGCCACATGCTTCTAGAGTTGGTGGTGTTAAACTGTCCTTTAGTCTTGTTCCTTTACTGGCGTTTTGCTGCTCTGATAGTTTTGCGGAGGGCATAACTGGCTTGTTTATGCTCCTCCGCGTTCCCGGAATTAAAAGCGGAGGTCCGCGCATCAAGTGCCGTGCGAACATCGCTATTAATCCAAGGTTTCTGGTTGGGGTAGATCCGTATTATTTTGGTCAGAACAACATCCCCTACGCACTTTCTGATTAAACACGTTACGCTATCGGCCACAATGTGTTTTTATTGGCTATATAAATATAATTAATAAGTAGCCTTCTAATAAAGTTACTTTTGTGTGATAAACAATTATGGTTGTGTGTTGGGTCACCAATTGATGTCCAATTTAAATTCTGGGTTCTGAAGCAAAACCAATTTAAAACCACGGGACTGATCTATAAGGAAGCAGTTCTAATAGAGTGCATTGTTTTGTGGAGTATGATGGTGATAATACGCATGCTATTTCGGGATCTAGAAATTCCTTGAATCAGATGACAGCTGATGTTGGTCATGCGGTCATGCTGATAAATGGCCCTATGGCTTCGAGTGAAACAAAGGAAAGGATTGTGTATGTCTTTTTTTTTTAATGATGTATTTTCTGATTTATAGGGCCATGAGAATCTTGAAATGTTGACAACCTCTCATTTACCATTACTTAAATATGACAGCAAACACTCAGTTTCAGGTATTTAGGCATGTTCACTCCTGTACACACAAGCAGCTGGTGGAGCACAGAAAAACAAAGCGACAAAAATAAAATCTGTTGCCATGTTAATCTGAGTTTTTTTTCTAAATTGCAACCGAACTTAGTCATAGAAAGCAACCAATCAACAAAAATAATTTGAAATTGATACAATACAGGCATCAAATTTTAGCTAGACTCCTATCCAACACTTTATTTTTAGAACCATATTACATGTGTATTGCAGCACAAAAACCTGTGTCTTATTCACTAAGCACTGCAATCCAGTTTAAGCATGTGCAAGTCCTCAAGTCCTTGTCATTCTATTCTATATAAATTAGGCTCATTGTAGATTGTGCTTCATTCACAAAATTGCCCGGTGCAATTTACTGTATATTGCTCAATTACCGGCAGATAAAAGTAAGGGGTAAGATTTATTTTATTTAACAGACATGTTTGTGAACCTTTTCTATTGAACAAATCAGCAGTAATTCATCAAATAATGATCAAATGATGGAGAAGACTGTTATAACCTGGTATATATCCAGACACGTGGTGTAGTCAAGCACACTTTCGGCATGTCAAAGAGATTATTCAGGTGTCTGGATCAAAGGAGTGGATAGTGCTAAGAATCAGCCCGCAAGATCGGAAATGTGCGTGCCAATTGCATTCAGCAGCGATTTTGTGGGTGATTTTGCACCATTGCTTGTTCTGCATAATTTCTTTAGTGAAGCGGGCGCTAAACCAGTGCAGACAGCGCATGCAAATTAACGGCCGCAATTAGTACTTAGTGAATCTTAGTGAAACACTCTGCCTGTCTTCCATTGGTCAGATAAATAGAATAGTCCCAAACTTATTCCATTGTTTTAGTCAATGTTTCAGTTTCAGGCCACTCTGGATTTTCAAAAAGAACAATGTTTTGATAATGTCACAGTGTCATAGTGTTCATGCTTTTCAAACATGATCACACAGGAAATCTCTGGGGGTCTTCGTGTCGGGAAGAACACCACTTAGCGAATAGACACCACTTAAAGGCATACAGGCGCCTCATAGAGGGCGCCCTAGCTTGAGTGATCGTGTCTACCACCATGGGTGGTAGACCACTTAGGTCTTCCGCGTCCCATCCAGGGGCCAGACATGGAGATTCCAGAGGTCTGGGCGCGGGTGCCAGAGGGTGCCCTGTCCCAGAGAAAGAAGGTCCTTCCTCAGGGGAATTCGCCAGGGGGGAGCTGTCACGAGGAGTGTGAGGTCCGAGAACCACGTCTGGGTGGGCCAGTAAGGTGCTACCAGGACGACCTGCTCCTCATCCTCCCTGACCTTGCACAGGGTCTGAGCAAGTAGGCTCACTGGGGGAAACGCATATTTGCATATGCCAGGGGGCCAGCTGTGTGCCAGCGCGTCTATGCTGAGGGGAGCCTCGGTGAGGGCTTACCAGAGCGGGCAGTGGGAGGATTTTTGGGAGGCGAACAGGTCCACCTGTGCCTGTCCGAATCGACTCCAAATCAGCTGGACCACCTGAGGGTGGAGTCTCCACTCTCCCCTGAGGGTAACCTGCCGTGACAGCGTGTCCGCTGTAGTGTTGAGGTTGCCCGGGATGTGATTGGCTCGCAGCAACTTGAAGTGCTGCTGACTCCGGAGGAGGAGACGGCGGGCGAGTTGTGGCATATAACGAGAGCGCAGACCACCTTGGCGGTTGACATATGCTACCGCTGCCGTGCTGTCTGTCCGAACTAACACGTGCTTGCCCTGGATCAACGGCCGGAACCTCCGCAGGGTGAGCAGAATTATCAACAACTCGAGGCAGTTGATGTGCCAATGCAGTCGCAGGCCCATCCAGAGGCCGGCGGCTGTGTGCCCCTTGCAAACAGTGCCCCAGCCCATTTTGGAGGCGTCTGATGTGACCACGACGCACCTGGAGACCAGTTCTAGACCAGTTCTCCTGTGTGCGCACAACACGTCTCGAGAGTGAGCTATGATTAGCCAGTCGTCGAGATAGTTGAGAATGCGAATGCCCACCTCCCTTAGCAGGGCAACGGCAGCCTCTGCGATCTTCGTAAAGACACGAGAAGACAGGGACAGGCCAAAAGGGAGGACTTTGTACTGATATACCTGACCCTCGATCGCGGACCGCAGGAAGGGTCTGTGTCGAGGAAGGATCGAGACGTGGAAGTACGCATCCTTCAAGTCTACCGCCGTGAACCAATCTTGATGCCGGACACTCGCCAGAATGCGTTTTTGCATCAGCATCTTGAACGGGAGTCTGTGTAAAGCCCGGTTCAGTACTCGCAGGTCCAAGATTGGCCGCAACCCACCGCCTTTTTTCGGTACGATGAAGTAGGGGCTGTAAAACCCTTTCTTCATCTCGGCTGGAGGGACAGGTTCTAACGCGTCCTTCCGTAGGAGGGTAGCGGTTTTCACCCTTGACCAAGGTGAAGTGAATACCGCTGAATCTGGGCGGGCGCCTGGCAAACTGAATCGCATAGCTGAGTTGGACAGCCACCGCAAAGGATTGGAAAGCGCGGCCACGCGTCCAAATTCCGCATGAGGGAGACCAAGGGGACAACGTCGTGCGACGTACTGGCAGGTGGGGCCTCGCGGCAGGGCGGAGCGCGAGGTGCCACAGCACGTCATGGCCGTGCTGTGTCTAGGAACATCGAAGCACTTACCTGGCTCCTTGTGACCACTCCCGGAACAGCCTGGGACGGGGAGGAAGAGGCCTTTCCTCGTAACCCGTGGAGACTGCCACATCGGGGGCGGCTGTGTGCCACAGCTGGGCATTCAGGGGCGGAAAGGGCACCACTGGAGCACCAATCCTGCAAGAAAAAGCCCGTGGACGTAGTCGTGGTGACGACCGTACGCACCGGCTATGTGACCCAGGGAGGAAGGAAGCCACTCTTTTGCTGAAATGTTGGGTACCGCAGCCACTTGGGCGTGCAGCGAAATCAAGCAAATATGTAACAAAAGATTTTCCACCCGGCCCTCCACCGGGGGATGGAGTGGTCTTCCTACCAGTTCCACGTGAGTGGGTTCCCTCGTCCCTGAGTTGCCCGTCTCAGGCGCACTTCGAGGACATCCGTGGGTTCTTCGGTGCCGGGGGAATCGCCGTATAGCCCTTGGCCGCCTCGCCATCAAGGGTAGTGAGAGCAGGGGAACTGCGGAGTCGGAGCCGGTCAGTGAAAGGTGACTCCTACGACTTCGTCAGCTCCTCATGCACTTCCGGGAAGAATGGCACTGGAGCGGGGTGCGGCTGCTTTGAGTGGAGGGTTCAGGGGAGAGCGAGCGGAGGGTTCCACTCTAACCCGACGTTCACGGCTGCCCGGGAAAGCATGTCCGTCATTTCGGCATCGGCCTGTGACTGGGCGATCGTCCCCGAAGGGGGAAGCCCAGCTGAGGCTTCTGCGTCCGACTGGACAAGCCCGCTCTTCGATGCTGAGCTCGAGAGCTCATCATCTTCGTGGGCTCCGAACAAGAAGCCAGACGCGCCGTGAGATGAGCCGGCGAACTCATCCAGAAGCCCGATTGGGGCAGACAAGCGTGCTGGGGAATGGGAGGTCTGCGGTGGGATACCCGGCGGAGACGATCCCATTGGGGTCCCCAAATTGCCCCCAGTGCTAGCCGTGCTGGCCTCATACCCGTAGGTAGAAGAACTGAGGCGGGGAGCCGCTGGGGTGGCTTGCTTTCTTATAAAAGCAAGCTACGACCGCAACGTTGCCATGAGAACATGAACCATTCACAAACGCTGCCTCCATGTGGGTCGCCCAGACACGAAAGACAGCGATCATGACTATTCGAAGTTGAGAGATTACGACCGCAACCAGGAATAACACACAATCGGAAAGGCATCTTTGAAAAGACGCATCTTTAAAAAGACGTTCCGTGTGTGCGCTCTTTTAGAGAAATACATACTCTTTTAGAGGGGAAAAAGGCTCTTTCAGAAAACATACTCTCTAGTTTTTCTGCCAAAGCACCCAGGGGCGTTCTCTGCAGTGCAGTGAAATGCGGCGTCAGCTCCAGCAGAGGTGAATGAACAGTAATATTCAGCTCAATGAGCATGACCGTTCGGCTCCGAAGAGAAAATCTGAATGAGTGGTTGCATACCAGCTCCTTTTAAACCCGTATGTCCGGGGGAGTGGCATGCAAATACCACTCGCCAATTTTTATTGGCCTTTTATCAAAGACCAGAGGTGTCTTGGGCTCCCAAGAGTGACCCCTAGTGTCACTACATCGAAACAACGTTGAGTGAGTGACAGATAGGGAACAGGACGTAATCTCATTCACTTTGAGACACAGGTCCTGGTCCTGTGGAAACCAGGAAGTAGTCATGTTCACATAAACAATGGTGAGCGTGTAGCATTTTTGCTCTTGAATTACATTTTTTATTCACCTGACTGTTAGGTTTAGGGTTGGGGTTTGGGTGTAAGTAAACTGTATTAAATCATTTACAACTAAAAATACAACTCGCTTTTTTGTGCTACAGTGTGGACATTTCACCTTAACAACACTTCCAGCTGCGGCCACTGGAGCAGTTGTTTAAATTTGTATAAGAATAATACCTATTTAGCAGCAGAACTTTCCACCAAAGCAGAACTTTGCAGAATTTACATTGTGATCCATCAGCACTTTTCAGGAAAACCAACGTGCAAATGACATACTTGTAACTGTCTCTGTATAAAGAAAGGATTCTGGGATAGAGAAAGTGTTTTAACATTGAAAAAACTACATCCCATTTAAACATTAAATATGTTCTGATTGGCTGTGATTGTGTTGTGTTGCACAGCATTTTCAGTGTGGATAGACAAAAAATGTTTTATCTGGTTGGAACACTGTGTTAAGGTCTATGCACATGAATTTTTGCAACAAAAAGCGTAATAAAGCTGTAATAAAGTTGTATTTTTTTTATTGTTAGGCAGGTAAAAAAAAATTCTTACACTATGCAATGCAGAAACACAAGTGCAATCTGTATTGTCAGCTGAGTTATATCTTGCAACATAATTTTGGCTACCAGTTTTCTTTGGCATTTCTTTGTAGCACTGCTTTTGGTATGAATGGTGTTTAATGATGCTATCAGTGTCAAGAGGCAAGACACTTTTAAAAGTGAGTGACAGTCAAACAATCAGCTCATAATCTCCTTTCCACCCAGTTATGTCACCCTCTCAGTGTCTCTGAGACGGGCTGCAGATTTACACCACTGGTATTAGCAGCCATCAAGAGTCTGTAATGACCTCGTGACATTATCTGCAGAGCTTCACATCTCACAGCTGAGACAGAACGAGAAACACTTGAGCAGTGGGACTCCAGCTGTCTACGCTCAGATCAGACCTGCAGCGGGCCACTCTGTCTGATGCTTTATCTTCACCACAGCTCCATCATCATTATACTGCTGTTTGATCAGACTCCTGACTGCACGACCTTCACCGACCCAGGGATATTACTATATAATAAAACAATTGATGAAAAAAACATTTTTGTAACGTGAAATTCACATCCACATTCAACAGTAATTGAAAAACTAAATGCCTTTAAGTTCAGTCTCTATAAATCTCAACATAGAGCCAGCTGATATTTGCTTTGCAAGATGGTCCCTTGAACATGTAATCTGTTAGCAATCCATTTAACAATTTATGGCCTAATCTGATCAGTCTTTAACATGTAATCTGTTAGCTAATCAATTTGCATACTCACACTTTGTCTAGCATTCAAATTTCCTCATTTTGTTTGCAGATAAGCCAGTCTCACTGCAGCATGCTACAAGAGTTTTCTTACTAAAAACCCTCCACCTCCCCAGCACCACTTGACTAGACCATAATAATACTTTCAAATGTATTCAGATAGTTGTCATGAATGAATTGAAATTACATAATAAGCAATTAAAAGATTGTTTCAATAATATATTTCAAATCAGAAATAAATTCTGACAACAGTAGTATCATAAATATTGCTTTCATAACTCAAATTAGGCAAAAAAATAAAAACAAAACTTCATTCTAGAGTTAACAACCTCTATTGAAAATATGATTGGTTCTTTTAAGTGAAACGTGGGACTCCAGGAATGCCTTCAGCTGCCATATTCAGCATTGTGATTTCACCAAATCATTACCAAATTTGGTGTAAATTGGCCACAAGTTGGCACTGTAATATACTAATTTATTTTATTAATTTTTGCTAATAATTTGGAACCGTAAGGGCTAGAATAAAGATTTATGTTTCCTCTGAATTCTTCAGTGCCCCCAGAACAATCCATGTGGATTTTTTTTTTAAATAAACATTTTTCAAACTCGTCCCAGGATGTTTGTCTGATTCGCATGACATTTGACATATACAGTATGCTCTACAGATGCTCCTAAAATCAACCTGGTCTCATATTGAAAATGTGACTCTATATACATTTTTGCTAAACTTGTTATACGTGTCTCCAGGTACAATTCCCTGCAGTTTCCAGGTGAAATGAACACTAGAGGCGCTACAACAACTGTGTGTTTTATTCACTTTCACACAAATCATGACTTCAAGGGCTAATTAAGAGTTAATAAATACTTATTTTTCTCTTTATTACTTAGACCCTGATATTTTATGATATCGACACACTTTTACTCTAATGCATCTTTTGAGAAACGATACATTTTAATGCTTGTATTACAGACCCACCCACATATAAACACTTATTCCAACATAAATAGTTTGCATGGTAGCTCATCTCATAGAGCGTTGGATTTTGAGACAGAGGACTGCGGTTCAAGTCCAGCCATGCTGACATGTGACATGACAGAGTCAAAGAAGCGACACAAAAATTACATGGTTGCTTCAGAAAATGTGCTTCTCATTTTGCTTCAGAATTTTAAAACACTATTGGTTAGATTTAGCCGTTGATTAGGTAAGAATGTTTTTTTTAACATCTTGTATATTTTAAAACACCATTGTTTAGGTTTAGGCGTTGATTAGGTAAGGATGTCTTTTTAACATCTTATTTATATTTTAAAAAACTATTGGTTAGGTTCAGGCAAAAGTTTTAAGTTAGGGAGGTACTGTATGTTTTAATAAGGCTGCCTAAAATAGAATTTTGTTCCGTTAGGTTGTTCAGAAGACATACAATATACAGTGGGTTTTTTTAGGTATGGCCCACAAAGACTAATTGACCTATATGTTGTGAGCACAATGTTCAAAGTTAACAAAACATAGTACACATGGACAACAGAACATTCTGAGGTCACATGCCAAATTTAATAAATTTCCGATGCTAGTTGCTACCACTTAAGAAAATCCTAATTGTGCAACTGTAATCAAAGCAATTGAAATTTGACACCAAACAACTGTCCACGGCATCCACACAATCTATTCTTTCAAATATTTTGTCTCTTCATGAACTATCATGCTCTCGTCACATGCACTCTCCCCAATAATAAATGGTCTGTTTCCTCCCTTTATGCTGTTTCTGGTCATAATTCAAGGTCTTGCTTAATTTTGATGTAAATAACTAAAACTTAATGGTATTAAAAAATAAAAAATAAAAAAGCATAACTATAATAACCTTGCATGGACCTCAGCTTTCCATAGCATTGTTCAACCCCATGTTTCAGAAATCAAAGAGAATAGAAAATATTGATAGAATGGCAACAAAAACTTGACTTTATCTAGAAGAGGTTATTAGTAGGAAGCAGGATTGATACTATTATTCTTAAACACCAGAGGAACTCAAGATAAGAGTAGAATGTTTGAGTGGCTCATTTCAGTGCTGATTGTTAAATTAATCTGTCAAAGTCAAGTCAAGGTCACTTAAGTATATTAGAGCTAAACCATTCAAAGCTTTTAAAATGAATACAAAACTTAACAGGCAGCCAATGTAACGCCGATAAAATGGGGCTGATATTATATATTTCTTAGTTCTAGTTTGCACTCTAGCTGCTGCATTTTTAACCAGCTGACGTTTATTTATTAAACCTGTAGGACATCCACCTAGTAATGCATTACAATAATCCAGTCTTAAGGTCATGAATGCAAGAATTCGTTTTTCGGCATCAGAAACAGACAGCCTGTGTCATAACTTAACATTAATTCTGAGGTGGAAGAATGCAGTTCTACAAATATTGTACATTTGATTTTCAAAGGACAGATTGGTATCAAATATAACACCTACATTTTTTGCTGTAGGACTTGACATTACAGTACATCCATCAAGAGTCTGATTATATTTTAGTATCTTATATTTGGAGGTTATTGTTCCAATCATTAGTAGTTTTATCAGAATTGAGTAGAAGGACATTTCTAGCCATTAACTCTTTGATATCATTTATACACACTGTTAATTTTGAAAATTTTGAAATTTTGTCGGGTTTCAAAGAAATATAAAGATTGGTATTGTCGGCATAACAGTGAAAACTAATTCCATGGTTCCTGATAATGTCTCCCAGGGGGAGCATATATAAGGAGAAAAGCAGAGGCCCTAAAACTGATCCATGTAGCACTCCATACTTAATTTGAATTTGATCTGACAGTTCCTCATTTACATAGACAAAGTGGTAGCGGTCAGAGAAATAGGACCTAAACCAAGCTAATGCCTTTCCACAAATGCCAACATAATTCTCAATCATATCTAAGAGAAAGTCATGATCTATGGTGTTGGGCAGCACTAAGATCTAAGAGCACTAGAAGAGAAATACAGCCATGATCAGATGATAAGAGCAAGTCATTTGCAATTCTGATAAGTTTAGTCTCTGTACTTTAATGAGTCCTTAATCCTGACTGAAATTCTTCATATATACCATTTCTCTGTAAAAATGAACATAGTTGGGAGGGCATTACCTTTTCTAGTATTTTCGATGTAAATTGAAAATTTGAAATCGGTCTATAATTAGCCAATTCTCCTGGATCAATTGTGGTTTCTTGATAAGCAGTTTGATAACTGCCAGTTTAAAGTTTCTTGGGACATGCCCTAAGGATAATGAGGAGTTAATAATATTAAGAAGAGGTTCTGAGATTACAGGAAACACCTCTTTTAGGAGTTAAGTCTGTATTGGGTCTAACATACATTTTGTTGATTTTGATATTTTGATAATTTTTGTTAGCTCTTCCTGACCTATAACAGCAAAGGATTGAAGTTGCTCGTAGGGAATAATTTGAGTAATCTGGGGTGCTGTGGCAGATGGATGCATATTTCCAATTTTGTTTCTGATGATTTCAATTTTATCAGTAAAGAAATTCATAAAGTTATTACTACTAAGTTGCGATGGAGTATCTGGTTCAATCGAAGTTTTATTCCTAACCAATTTAGCCACAGTACTGAATAAACACCTAGGATTGTTGTGGATATTTTTTATGGGTTTGCTCAAATATTGGCAGTTTTTAGAGCCTGTCTGTATTGAGAGACACAATCCTTCCATGCACTGCAAAATACCTCTAATTTTGTATTCTTCCACTTCCACTCCATTTTACAAGCTGCTCTCTTCAGAGCATGACTGTGATCTTTGTAACATGGTATGGGTTTTTTCTCTTTAACTTTCTTTAATCGAAAGGGGGCGACACTATCTAGAGTGCTAAAGAAGACTGTATCCATATTTTCTGTGACAACATCAAGTTCTGAACTTTTTGGCATATTGAGTATTTGAGACAAATCTGGAAGATTATTAGTGAAGCTGTCTTTAGTAGTTGAAAGAATAGTTCTACCTGAACGATAATTTTGCATAGATTGAGTGACCTTTGCTTAGCGCAGCATACAAGGAACGATGTAATGATCTGAGATATCATCGCTCTGATGCAGAATTTCTATATTATCAACATCAATTCCATATGACAATATTAGATCTGACGTATGATTTTGCCGATAAATTTAACCTGTCACATTTTGTCTAACCCCAACAGAGTTGAGAATATCGATAAATGCTAAACCCAGTGTATCATTTTCATTATCTATGTGGATGTTGAAGTCACCGACGATTAAAGCTCTATCCACAGCAGCTAAGAGATCTGATAGAAAATCAGCAAATTCTCAAAGGAATTCAGATTATGGCCCTGGTGGTCTATATACTGTTGCAAGAACAAAAGACGATCACATTAAGCATTATCAGTTCAAAAGAATTAAACTTATATCCTGACCTTTGAGTAACACTAAAAATATCACTGGTCCTCCTCAACCTTTCAGACGAGGCTCATGTTTATATAACCTGAGGGAGTAGTAGACTCATTTAAACTAATATATTCATCTGTTTTAATCCAGGTTTCATACAAACAGAGCAAATCCAAACTACGTAATAATTTCATTTCAATTAGTAATTTGGATGAAAGCAATCTAATGTTTAGTAGCCCTACCTTTATATGATGTTTACCTTCAGTTTTTTTGTTTTGTTCAAGTTTGACCTTAATAAAAAAAAAAAATCTAAATAATTTAGTGAGAGTTTTGTGTGTGGTAGTTCGGGGAACAGACACAGTCTCTATATGATATATAGGTGATTCATTTTCTGTGTTGTAGTTTATGTGACCTGTGTGAGGTCTCAAGGCAGCTAGCATACGTTCGGATTAGCCAGTTTGTCTGCTTCCTGACCTGGGCCCAAGTTAGTCAAATACTAGTCATTTGTTACATTACATTTCAATGTAATGCAGATCTGTAAAGAGGCTGTTATTGAAGGTTGTAGTTAAAAAGAATTTCGGATTTGACTGCAAACCCGCAGCTCATGTCAGAATATGGATTTTTTTTTTCATGTGGCAATATAATTGTTTACTGGGAGACAGCATCTAATGACCTAGTGATTGAGCTTTACTGTGAAATGTTCTGTGATTTTCAGCTGTTTAATCCGTATCTGTTACTCACACGCCATGCACATGTTGGTCAAATGGCTTACATGTGTTCACTAAAATATCTATAGAAAATCACTGTGATTATTTCACAAATTCACCAAACAGAGCAGCACTTTAATTACATGTGTGATTATTTGATTCTCACAGTATCAGTGTCTGATTGTTGATGATGATCA
The DNA here is from genome assembly GCF_019703515.2 of Myxocyprinus asiaticus. Taxonomy (NCBI): domain Eukaryota; kingdom Metazoa; phylum Chordata; class Actinopteri; order Cypriniformes; family Catostomidae; genus Myxocyprinus; species Myxocyprinus asiaticus. Next base: position 42,438,858 of record NC_059373.1, read on the forward strand.
GACTGGGCAATCTGGTGTCAAAGGGCTTGGGTGGGGGTAAGAGGTCATTTGGATGAACGCTACAAAGTTAGAGGTCTTACATTATGCATAGGGGAAACCACAGTAGGTTTTGGAAGACCCATTCCTGTCAAACAAACTAGGTGACCCCCATTTAACAGCAGCAAGCACTCAAAAGAAGAGGGCTAACTTTGAGGATACTTGTATGCAGGGGTGGAGCTTGCCTTTTTTTAAATAAAATGACTAAACTAGCTTTTGACATTTTCTGAAAATATGAGTGGTTCTTGGCCATGCAAACAACCACCCAGTGTTGTGGGTGGTTGCTAGAGTGTTACAATGCACTTGCTAAAGTGTTGGAAGTGATTTTTTGGTTGCTGCTATGTGGTAGCTTGGGTGTTCTAGGTGGTTGCTAGGGTGTTCTGGGTGTTGGCTAGGTGATTGCTTACTATCATTGATATTACAGTGATATCCCAAGTCAAAAAAGCCCATCCCCAAATCTATGATAATGTGGTCTCTCTAAAAAGGCCATCCTTAAATGTAAGTTTACAGGAGTTTTTGCCTGCTTTATCATCCACTAAGTGAAAATCAGTCCACATAGAAAAGTAATAGCACACCCCCAATTGTAGCACAGACATATTTAGGGTTAGGGGTTTGTTCATATCACCAGAAACATACTTTATGCAAGACCGCATATGCAGATGCAAACGTATGACCAACACATTGCCAACGTGCAGTATGGTTGAACATGCTTAATATGCATTCTTGCATTACGGTGGCAGTAACAAAGTACCTCATTACAATAAGTACCTTATGTGTTAACCTCAAGTTGCTATGAATATATTGACTTGAACTTACTTGATCAGAAATATTCTCTTCAAACTGTTGCTGCTTTATGACAGTAGTTGTGTTGAAGGGAAAACTCACCATAAAAGCGCACAGTTCACACTGCTATAGCACCCCTTGTGGCAACATTGAGAAGTCAGCGCGTACTTGCAGTGTGTTATGAATTGTGGTCTGACACATTTTAGAACGTAGCAATGATCTGCCTTAGCAAACATCACTAATAATATCACTGCAGTATACAATATGTCCCATACTCTGCTATTGTATGTGTACTATGGTATATTTGACTAGCCTAAACTGGGGCCTGCAGAACTGACCCTCTCTTGAAATGTCTATTTGCACCTGACAAATTCTACATTTAGGTCCATTTTAACAATGTACTGTGAAAACACCTCCCTACCTCAAAAACTGCATGAAGGATTTGTTCTAATTAGGTCAATGCTGGTTAGAACTGTCGTAAATTCCTCCCTTCTAATATAATCCTCTTTTGTGGTTGAGTTCTGCTTTTACAATTGTAAGATATCAAAAGGATGTACATTTAACTAGGACAGGGCTTTGAGAGGAGGGGATCAGTTTCAAGATCAGCCATTGCTGCTCCAAGCTCTCTTGGGGTTTTAATAACAATGGTGGAGGGCCGAACTTACTTTAAATTTCATAAGGATTGTTTGTGGAGGTCTGATTCAGTATTGAAGTTGTTGAGAAACATCTCTGCCTTGTTTAGAGGTATTGTCTGAGACGTCCCTCCTGCAGTGAATTGCTTTAAAGATTAGCCCCTCCAAGGCTTAATGAAACAGGATGGCCCCAGACGGCCCTCCACAACACCAGGTGTTCCCTCTTTAATGATTTCATACAGCAATGTGAACTTCATCAGCCTCTCCTGTATTAATAATGCCGGTGATGGCGGGGCTCCAGCACGCGGGTGAATAATAGAGCAGTGTGATTCATCGACCTTGACACATGCCCACAGATGCTGTTACTTCAGAGCGATGGGATGGAAGCCATGCTCATATTTATCTTCTTTTATTGTGGAACATTTGCATGGTGCAAATCTTTTGTTTAAAGGAAAAGGAAACTATGTCTATGGCATGAATGATGTTACTGGAAGCGCAATTATTTGCTTAATGGGTCACTCTCAGGACACGGTGACATTTCTGCTAGAAATTTTCCGAAATTAAAAAAACAACAACATTCAAATTCATGTTTTTTTTGTTTTTGTTTGCATATTTGTGCATTTCATGTCTCCTTCCTACAGTATTACCCCCAATCCTATATTTATATGGTTACAGTTGAAAAGTATGCATAATTATTAATTGTTACAACCTCTCTACCCTTGACGTGAGTGGTGCGTTGCATTGCATCAAAAGCAGCAGAACTCATCATAAACAATGATGCTGTCTACACTGGAAGCGTCCATTGCAGCACTTTTCGTTGCACCGACAGTAAACGGGTGTCCCGTTCCATTTTGCGCTGCACGTGCTGTTACTACTACTGCCAACAACACAAATAAATAGTTTAGAACGTTCATGTCATCATGTCCAGAGTAGACAGCCTCAAGCCGTTGCGTAGCATCACACCAACAGATGCGCCCAGTGTAGACAGGTTGTTACTAACCCTAGAGCGCTCAATATTTCTACCCAGTCACAGAAAGTTTGGAATTTATATACTTATAATTTGAAAGGATAACGGAGTAAAGGATAACTGGCTGCTGCCTGCAATTTTTCACACCCAAATAAAGCTTACCTTACACACATACATTAGACTAATTGCTAAATATTGGCCCCATTTTACAGAAAACCCCAAACATGCAGAAAATGGCTCATTTTGAATAAAACAGCCTACAATGATTATTTTGATAATCATTCGAACTGTGGTATAAGGTATTAAAAATAAACTGTATTGTCACATTTCTAAGAACATACACTTTAATTTGATATATGACATGACTATGTTTTGCACAACTTTTATATTCATATTTCTACATCATTTCCACAGAGTGGCGCTTTTTTACCATGCAGAGGGTTTTCAGGTCTTATCTTGTTATTTAATGAAACATACAAAAGTGATGGAGTTCTGTGAAACGTTCAGATTCTATGGTACCACACGACTTACTTATATGTCTGTAGACTTTAATATTTAAATTGTAAACTTATTTCACACTCCTGGCCCTTCCGATGGGTCCACAGATTTTAAGGAGTTAACTGGCAAATATCACTGAACCACACCACTTTGAATCTGTACCATAACAGAGTCGAACCATTGAGCTTAAACATACTAAAATACTGCTTGATGAAGACTAGAGTAATTTCTAAATTCTAAATTCTATTAATTAATGTGACTAAAGCCCTATTTGCATGTGAATCGTTTTAGATAAGTGTTTTGGGGCCTTTAACTATCATTGTTTCTCAAGTCTTCCAAGTGTCTGAAGTGGATGTTGGCCAATAAAAAGACAGCAGAAAATTTAAGACATGCTTCACAACTTCAGATAATGCATCCACAGTAACGACTTTGCAGACACATGTCCAGGAAACTAATCTCATCCGAATAGGGCTTGAGTTCAATATGCTGTTATTTATATAGTAAGTCATGGAGACATATGACACACAAGTGAATCCATTTCCTGAGAATAACCCTTTAAAGAATGGGTGATATTTTAGTACAAGACTCTGAATTGTGGTTTTCTTTTGGAATATGTGAAGCAGGAGTGATAATTATCATAGTATGGTCCATCTTCTCTTTACATAAGGATATACTACTGTTCTCAACAGAGCTGTCAACACCGTCACTTGGCTGCATGGTTCACACGCTCTAGATCTTTTGTGCACCAACACTGTAAATATCCCTCTAGAGTTCACCAGCATTTACTTGCTGTGTCCTTGCATCCTGCCTGACATTGAATTTACACAGAGCATTAGCATATAGAGGCTTTATCGTTTGTAACGCCTCAGCTAGATCAAGGCCGTCTCATATCATGCCTGTAATATAATGTGACACGACCAAACGGTGCACTTTCATTGACAGTGATACATTCTCAAATGCTTTTTTGAAGAGAGGATCAGTACACTGAAGTCTGTGGATTCAAGCATCCTCATAACCACAAAGAAAATTTCTATATGAATCCTCACACATTTTCTTTTATCTTAAACAGCTGATCACAAGAGAGGACAACGCTGTATAATATTACAGAGGTTGACAACCATAACTAAGATGCTTTTTTGTCTCATATCTAAAAAATGATGCAGTGCTCCACATGGCTTTTTCCATATAATGCTTATGAATGAATGTTACATTTATATAGCAATTTTCTGACACTACACTCAAAGTGCTTTACACAGTGAACAGGGGACTCTCCTCAACCACCACCAATGTGCAGCATCCACCTGGATGATGCAACAGCAGCCATTACATGCACCAGTACGCTCACCACACACCAGCTATTGATGGAGAGGAGAAAGTGGAGTGATAGAGCCAATTAATGGATGGGGATTATTAGGAAGCCATGATTGATAAGGGCCAAAGGGGGAATTTGGCCAGGACACCAGGGTTACAAATGTCCTAGGATTTTTAATGACCACAGATAGTCAGGACCTCAGTTTATCATCTCATCTGAAGGACAGTGCCTTTTTACAGTATAGTGTCCCCATCACTATACTGGGGCATTAGGACCTACACAGTCCACAGGGTGAGCACCCCCTGCTGGTCTCCCTAATACCTCTTCCAGCAGTGACCTTAGTTTTCCCAGGAGGTCTCCCATCCAGGTACTGACCAGGCTCAGCCATGCTTAGCTTCAGTAGGCAACCAATCTTGAGCTACAGGGTGATATGACTGCTGGCTTAAAGATGTATACTGAAATTAGTTTATTTCTTTTTATCGATCTTTTGCTCCAAAGGTGCAGCAGATTTCTGCAAATCTGTGTGCTGGTATTTATAAATGTATTTGAGTATTGGACATCTTAATGTAAATATTTGTATACATTATTTTATGCTGGTATTTGTAAAAGTATTTGTGTATTGTACATCTTAGTTTATATATTCATATACATTATTTTATGCTGCCTAACTAAAGGCATTATTCACTGTAAAAAAAAACAAAAAGAAAAAAAAAGAAGAAAGAAAAAGAAAAAATAGGCAACTTATTACAAGCAATTTTTTGAGTAAACAACCTAAATGTCCAACTCAGCTGTACAACTCAAAAGAATGAGCAGACAAAAAATCTGGAAACTAAAATTATTTTGTTAATCTTATACAAAACATTTTTGTCAAAACATTTTGTTTTTCGCTGAACCATGTGACAGGTAACTAACAGTGACAATAAAAATAACAGCAGCAGCATTAATAAAGCCAACAAACAATACAATTTTAATCCTTTGATAGTAAAAGCATTATTTAACTGCAATGCATGCTGGAACTTGCAAAGTCATTGTTCAGTGTGCATATGTTTGTATGTAATATTATATGTTTGAGCGACTTTTTACAGTATTTATTTTTATTTATTTTTTTGGAAAATGTTTTGCAAGTTGGAATTTTTTTACAGTCACAGGTGCACTTTGGTTGTGAAGCTGTTCTAAAGTTAGGCAGCATTTTGGCCCCATTCTAAGGCAATATTGCATGTTTCCTTCGTAGACAAAGCAATTCCAGAAAGCACTGTGACACGATCAGAGGGAAAATGTAATCCAAGATGGCGTATGAGTTGAGAGAAATTTCATTCAATACTGAAAGTATCAATAAAATATTGTTCAATCTAATTAAAAACTACCCAATATGTGTGTGTACAGAGTATTTTGTATTAGAGTCTCACTTCATTAGCTTAGCAACATGCTAACCCAACATGTTTACATGGGAAATCGATATGTTGCGTCCGAATGTTCATGTACCCCGAAGCATTTTGCATTAATTTAAATACTTTCACCTTTCCTTCTGGTGCGACTGATAACATCATGCTTGGACAGCCTCAGAGACAAGTTTTGATCCCATGGAACCAGAAAGTAATCATGTTCACAAAAACAATGGTGAGTGTGTTTCTGAAGTTTGCATTTTTACTCCATTGACTGTTAGTTTTAGGGTTTGGGTTCAGGTGTAGAGGTTATAAAATATGCATTCATCTTAACTGTATTATTTCATTTACAACAAAAAATACAACTTTCTTTTGGCACCCCTTCTGTTGACATTTTACCTGGAAACTGGAGCTCAAAGGTCATACGTTCAACAACACTCCCAGCTTTGGCCACTGCGGGCAATTTTTCAATTTTTGGTAAGCACAGACCGATTTCAGCAGCTAAACTTTAAACCGGCTGTCACCAAATTTACAGTGGAATCAGTCTGGCAAATGGCAAATTCCATTTAATCAACTGACTCGAGTCTTCTGTGCACTTCATTGGAGTTGCTGCCTTTGTAGAGCATTTTAAATCAGTCACTTATGAGGTTTCATTTCAGTTAGCATGCTGCCTTAGAGGGTAGCTATGCAAACAACATCATTTGTGAATGTGAACTTTGTAGAATATTTTTGTAGATTGATTGTTTGTTCTAAACACCCACTGAAGATATTTTTAGTTCACTGTGAAGTTGATTGTTTTAACCGCATCACTATTGTCATAAGAATATGATTTTAAAAATAAAGTCTAATGGCAACTCGTAATCATTTGTATCTCTTTTTTCTTTGTGCTCTCTCAGCTGTTCGGAATGACAGGAATAAAAAGAAGAAGGAGATTCCGAAGCAGGAGTTGGCTGAGAGTTATGAACTGACAGCAGAACTGGAAACCATCATTGAGAAGATCCGGAAAGCTCATCAGGAGACATTTCCTTCTCTCTGCCAGCTGGGCAAGTACACCACGGTAAGTCACGCACAAAGGATTGTGTATATCACAGGTGTTTTATAACATAATTTATACGTTTACAATTTTAGACATTATTGACATACATTAGTAACTTAACCCATATAGAAATCCTTGTACATATTATTCAATCAATGGGCAAATGTTTTAATTATTTTAAAATGCTTTTAACATTACATTTTAAAATAAGGTGAATATTAGAGGTCGACTGATAGTGGATTTTGCTGAAACTGATAACTAAGGTAGTGGAAAAGGCAGATAACGATTAATCGGCAAAAAGTTTTTAAAAATACATTTACATTTTTTTGTCTTTCCTTACTATGATGGGCATAGACATAGAGGCTACAAGAGTCCAAAATGCATAAAAACCCAAAAGCAATATGGTGTGCAAACAAAATCCAAAATATAACCAGAAAAATTAAGATTTGGTGCATAACACAGGACTTTTAACTATAAACAAGCCTGAAACACACCGGGTACTCTTATTTTGAAATGAAAGATACTTGGCTCCGTTACAATGCTACGTAAGTAAGTATTTAAAAAAATTAAGCTATTCACTAGTTAGTGAATAATATTTACTAGCTGGGTTTCCATTCAACAATTTTTATGTGCATTTTGAAATTCTGAATGGAAATGCTTGATATGCAAATAAACTCTCAAAATGTGCTTAAAATTTAATGCGCTAGGCAGAGGTGAATTTTCTGGAGTTTTACATTAGTTAAAATGTGCATTGATGCTGCATTCCATTCAACTTGGAAAGTCGGATTTTGAAATACGTTCAAGCAAACAACTGACAAGGGTTGGAATTCCCGAAAATGTTGCAACTTAAGTTTTTACGGTCATTTTAACTAACGTTGGCTGGGTTTCCTGAAGCTCCAAGTTGAAGGTTAGTAGCACTTAAGTAGTACTTAATCTCTAAGGCACGTTTCCCAAAAGCATTGTTATCTAAGTAGTTTGTAGAAATGTTTGTAAATTAACGAGAGCTTTTAACCTATCCTAAGTCCATTAAGTTTAATTAAGTTAAAGTATCTTTCTCGCTTCTTTCACAGTTTATCAAAGACAATGGGACATTTAATACATTTTATTAATACATTTTCATCATTAGAAAGCCATTGTAAACTATTTCAGAGGATAAAAAAAAACTATTTCAGTGTTAAAAAAAATCGCTATGAAATCAGTAGGCAGTCTCCGCAGTCTGTGCATGACAAACACAGATTATTTAAGAAGACATATGTGAGTAATGTGACCGTCTCATTTACTTTTGTAACCTCCGTTCCCTGATGAAGGGAACGAGAAGTTGTGTCGGTGTAGTGACACTAGGGGTCGCCCTTGGGAGCCCCAAACACCTCTGATCTTTGAGAAAAGGGCAAAATGAGAATTGGCGAGAGGAATTTGCATACCACTCCCCCGGACATATGGGTATAAAAGGAGCTGGCTCACAACCACTCATTCAGGTTTTGTGCTGAGGAGCCGAGACAAGGTCCCGGCCATTTCAGCGGACAGTACCGCGTTGTGGCAAGAGGGACACAATGTCTCGTTCCCTCCATCAGGGAACGGAGGTTACAACAGTAACTGAGACGTTCCCCTTCTGTCACTCACTTGACATTGTGTCGATGTAGTGACACTAGGGGTCCCAATAGAAAAACGCCACAACAGCTGGACCGTGTTACATGAACTGCCGATGCAGATGCAAGCAAGCTTCTGCATGCGTAATAGAAGGTGCATCAGTCCGCACGTAACCTCCCCCAACGCCCCACAAGACGTCATGTAGTTCCCCACATCCCAGAGGGGGGGAAGCGACATAACTAGAATGGGAGCAGGCCGCGCCAGCCGCGGCCTTTTCTCTCTATGTTTCTCTCCACAGAGTATTAGATTTGGCTGGGGCCATCTAACGCTATTATACGCATCGGGGAAGGTGTTCTTTCCCTTTCCTATTCTTTCAGGAGGAAAAGACCCCACGGAGACCACATCCTGCCCACTGTCCGCCGAAGCAGACAAAGAGCTGCTCAGAGTGTCTAAAGCTCTGCTTTAGTAGATGAGCAAAGCATGCACCGGACAAAGCAACGACAGGGCTGGGTCTGCCTCCTCCCGGGGCAGCGCTTGCAGGCTCACCACCTGATCCCTGAAGGGGTTGTGGGAACCTTGGGCACATAGCCCGGCCAGGGTCTTAGGACCACGTGAGAGTCTACCGGTCTGAACTCCAGGCAGGTATCGCTGACAGAGAATGCCTGCAGGTCCCCAACCCTCTTGATGGAGGTGAGCGCAATCAGGAGGGCCGACTTCAAAGAGAGGGCTTTCAGCTCGACTGACACTAGCGGCTCCAACGGGGCTCTCCAAAGGCCCAGGAGGACCACGGAGAGATCCCATGAGGGAAAGAGGCGTGGCCTAGGAGGATTCAGCCTCCAGGAGCCTCTCAGGAACCTGATGATCAGGTCGTGCTTCCCAAAGGACTTACCATCCACTGCGTCGTGGTGTGCTGCTATGGCGGCCACATACACCTTCAGGGTGGAGGGGGACAGCCACCCCTCCAGCCTCTCCTGCAGGAAGGAAAGTACTGACCCGACTGTGCATCTCTGAGGGTCTTCACCTAGGGAATAACACCAACTTGCGAACAAACGCCACTTCAGGGCATAAAGCTGCCTCATAGAGGGAGCCCTGCCCTGAGTGATCGTGTCTACCACTGCTGGTGGTAGGCCACTTAGTTTTTCTGCGTCCCGTTCAAGGGCCAGACGTGGAGGTTCCAGAGGTCTGGGCACGGGTGCCAGATGGTGCCCCGTCCCTGAGAGAGGAGGTCCTTCCTCAGGGGAATCTGCCAGAGAGGGGCTGTCACGAGGAGCGTGAGATCCGAGAACCAAGTCTGAGTGGGCCAGTATGGCGCCACGAGGGTGACCTGTTCCTCATCCTCCCTGACCTTGCACAGGGTCTGTGCAAGTAGGCTCACTGGGGGGAACGCGAATTTGCACAGCCCCCGCAGCCAGCTGTGTGCCAGCGTATCTCTCCCGAGGGGGGCTCCCGTCAGGGAATACCAGAGCGGGCAGTGGGAGGATTACCAGGAAGTGAACAGGTCTACCTATGCTTTGCCAAATTGACTCCAAATCAGCTGGACAACCTGGGGGTGGAGTCTCCACTCTCCGCTGAGCGTCGCCTGCCGCGACAGCGTGTCCGCTGTAGCGTTGAGGCTGCCCGGGATATGAGTGGCCCTCAGCGACCTCAGCCGCTTCTGACTCCAGAGGAGGAGATGGCGGGTGAGTTACGACATGCAACGAGAGCATAGGCTGCCTTGGCGATTTATATATGCTACTGTCGCTGTGTTGTCCGACTGGACCAACACATGCTTGCCCCGGATCAACGGCAATAGCCTCCGCTGGACGAGCAGTACAGCCAGCAACTCGAGGCAGTTGATGTGCCAACATAGCCGTGGTCCTGTCCAGGAGCCAGCGGCTGCATGCCTGTGGCACCACGATGCATCTGGACACTTGCTGTAGGGGGACTCCTTCCCGCAGAAATGCAAGGTCTGTTCAAGGGCTGAATAAGTGGCAGCAGAGTGGCGTGATAGCCACGCGATGTGTGCCGAAGCGCCATGCCCATTTCGGGACTCGAGTCTGAAGCCAGTGCTGAAGCGGTCTCATATGCATCAACCCGAGTGGCTTGACCGCCGCCGAGGATGCCATATGCCCCAGGAGCCTCTGAAAGTGTTTCAGTGGAACCGCCGAATGACTTCACACAGTTCAACACCGACTGCCCACACTCGCTTGTGAGGTGCGCTATCATCGAGATCGAGTCTAACTCCATGCTGAGAAAAGAGATGCTCTGAACAGGGGAGAGCTTGCTTTTTTCCCCGTTGACCCGAAGCCCTAGACGGCTGAGGTGCCTAAGCACCAGGTCCCTGTGTGCGCACAGCAACTCTCGAGAGTGTGCTAGAATCAGCCAGTCATCGAGGTAGTTGAGTATGCGGATGCCCACTTCCCTTAACAGGGCAAGAGCTGCCTCTGCGACCTTCGTGAAGACGTGAGGAGACAGGGACAGGCCGAAGGGGAGGACCTTGTACTGATACACCCGGCCGTCGAAAGCAAACCGTAGGAAGGGTCTGTGACGAGGTAAAACCGAGACGTGAAAGTACGCATTCTTCAGGTCTACCTCCGTGAACCAATCTTGACGCACGCCAAAATGTGCTTCTGCATCAGCATCTTGAATGGGAGTCTGTGTAAGGCCTCAAAACTCGCAGGTCCAAGATTGGCCGCAACCCACCGCCTTTCTTTGGCACGATGAAGTAAGGGCTGTAGAACCCTTTCCTCATCTCGGCTGGAGGGACAGGCTCTATCGCGCCCTTGCGCAGAAGGGTTGTGATCTCCACACACAGGGTCGCAGTGTTCTCGCCCTGCACCGGGGCGCCTGGCAAACTGAATCACGTAGCCGAGTCGGATGGTCCTGGCCAGCCACCGCGATGGGTTGGAAAGTGCTAACCATGCATCCAAGCTCCGGGCGAGGGGCACTAAGTGGACAATCGCGTCTAAAGTACTTGTGGGTGGGGCCTCACGGCGGGGGGAGCAGGGGACACCACGTCGAGGAGCCTTGCTTCGTCTCGAACTCGTGGGTGTGCTGAGAGGGCACTCGAAGCACTTACCTTGCTCCATGTACCCGGCGTCGGGGGGGTCAGTGACGGGGGGGAGGAGGGACTTTTTGACTGTCCTCGTAACTCGTTACAACCACCTGGCCTAAAAATGTGGGTACCGCAGCCCGTTCAGGGTGTGGCGAACACAAAACAAAAGGGAACACAAGATTTACCTCACCGGGGGACGGAGTGGTCTGGATACCAGCTCCATGGTAGCAGCAGACATCTCCCTCCCTGGGTTGTCTGTCTCAGGGGCGCTTAGGAGCCTTCCGGGACCTGGTGCCCGGTCATGAGGTGGGGGAGTCGGCTTCCTTCAGGGGGCTCTACACTGGGGCCGAGAACTGGGCTCAGGCTGTGGCGGAGCCGCATGGGCTTTCGCCGCTGCAGGGGGACGCCCTCGGCGAGCAGACAGGGTACAGGATCTTGAGCCGCGCCGGGGCAAGATGTTCTGTATCGCCTCAGTCTGCTTCTTCACCGCCAAGAACTGCTGGGCAAAGTCCTCGATGGTGTCGCCGAATAGGCCGATCTGGGAGATGGGATCATTGAGAAAGCAAGCCTTGTCGGCGTCCCTCATCTCGACCAGATTCAGCCACAGGTGGTGCTCCTGGACCACCAAGGTGAACATCGCCTGCCCGAGTGCTCGCGCCATGACCTTCGCCGCCCAGAGGGCGAGGTCGGTCGCCGAGCGCAGCTCCTGCATCACATCGGGATCAGGACTTCCCACGTGCAAACTTCCTGACTCCACCCCTGTCCTTTGGTCTCCTGTTTTCTCCTGCCCCTGTCCATCTTTAGGTGCCGGGAGTCGCCTTGTAAAGGGAGGGGGGGGGGGGCGGGTAATGTCACGTTCTGTCTCCCTCATGTTTTCCATGGACTCTTATTTTGAAGTTTCCCCCTGGACTCCATTTCCCACAGTGCACTGCCCTCATCACCTCCATCTGTTCCACATCATCCTCACCTGTCTTCTACTCCCTCATTAGTTCCTTTTGTGTATATATACCCTCCAGTTTTGTTCATTAATTGTCAGTTCTTGTCTGTGTAAGCTTGAGTTAGTTGTTGATTTTTTTTTATGGCACGCCTCGTTGTCTTATGTCTTCATATTCTTCATTAAAGCCTGCATATAGATACATCACCTCTCTCGCTTCTTCTTCATCATCCTCTCCACCACAGCTTGTGACATAAGGCTCTACTTGCCACAATTTGATTATGGTTTTTAATATTATTACCCCATTATAATAGCTGATCTTACTAATATTAGGCCTATACGCCACGTGAGTGCCTTGGATTTTTGGCTAAAAGGAATGCAATTCTCTAAAATGAGGTTGGATTAACGGGCAACACTTTTTATACACTTTTGGTTTACTACATTTACCTTTTTGATACAAAAAAGTTTAATAAAACAGTGGATCAATTACTCAGATGATCAATAAATTAATTACACTAGGGATTCATGCTTTGAGTGTGAGGGGGCCGTTTTCATGTTCAAAGAGAGAATAAAATAAATAATAATACAGTACATGAACAATGAGTGCTGAGGCCCTATACCCTCAAAAAATCCCATGGTCCTTTTGTGCCCGTCTACTCAAAACCATGACGATGTCCTGCGATCTTATTCACATCCAATGAACATTTATATTTCCTCTTATGTTTCCTCTGCAATTAATGGCTTGATTTAATTATCATTAATAATAACAACAACAATAATGACCAGATAACAAATTCAATTTAGTTACAGTTAGGTCTGTGCACAGCATCCCAATTCATAATTTTCCTTTTAAAAATAAAAAACCACTGCTCCATCCCACAGTGACAAAAGTGAGTTGGTGAGTTCAATGGTTGTCCTACCCAGTTGTCCATTGCTTGATGAGTTTGCAATAAACATGCAGCAGTCAAAAGTTTTTCTAAGAAATATTAATGTTCTTCATTTGGGGCCTGGGTAGATCAGCAAGTAAAGACACTGACTACCACCCCTGGAGTCACGCGAATCCAGGGCGTGCTGAGAGACTCCAGCCAGGTCTCCTAAGCAACCAAATTGGCCCGGTTGCTAGGGAGTGTAGAGTCACATCAGGTAACCTCCTCGTGATCGCCATAATGTGGTTCACTCTCGGTGGGGCACGTGGTGAGTTGTGCGTGGATGCCGCGGAGAACAGCGTGAAGCCTCCACACGTGCTATGTCTCCGCGTTAACGCGCTCAACAAACCACGTGATAAGATTCGCGGACTGAAAGTCTCAGACACAGAGGCAACTGAGATCCGTCCTCTGCCACCCGGATTGAGGCGAGCCACTACACCACCATGAGGACTTAGAGCGCATTCGGAATTGGGCATTCCAAATTGGAGAGCAAAAACTTTTTCTTCATTAAAATGATTAGAATCTATCGGCAAACAAAATAAACAAACTTTGACTCTGGTGAACTCTTATTCTATAGACAGGGTTGAGGAAAACAGATGATGGTGCATGTTGACCAATCAGTGGAAATATGTGGTGAGAGTGCCACATGTGCCACATGTGCAAAACAAATATTCAAGTTATAAACTCGGTTTATATGCATGAATGAAAAATGTGTTTTCTTGATTTTGTTTTTTGTTTTTCAATTGAAAAACAAGCCAATACAACATAAATTGTTGTGATGTGATAAAAAGAGATAACCGAAATTTGATAAATGAACGGTTTATTGGTTTATAGTCAAAAACGAGATAACAAATTATCCGAAGGTACACGTACAAAGGAGGTCATTCAACTGCTCCATCATGACAAGACGGCTCCTTCAATGTGCATAACGTAGTGGACGGAAATGCGCAATGATTCATATTTTTTGCTTAAGTAAAAATTTTAGAAATGCGCTTAAAAAATGCAAAACATTTTGATGGACACCCAGCTATCGAATGCACTTTGAAAATGGTCTCATTAAGAAGTGGGTTGTGCATGCTGATTCTTGTTGAATTTAACAACAGGGAAATTAACACCCAGTTTAAAGCTTTAGATGAGGTTTTAGACAGAGACTATTTAGCAGAGACGGGTTACCAGTGCTGGGTAGTAACTGATTACATGTAATCTGGATTATGTAATCAGATTACAAAAATCTAGTACTTGTAATTGTATTAAATTACATTTTAATATATTCATAATCTTACTACAGTTACTTTTTTATAGATTACATGATTACTTATTAACAAGGCAATGGCAGTAAATTGTTAATAATTTATTGATCATCCTAATCATTCTCTTTATTCAATCTTTTACATTTTTCGTTCTAAATCAGCACACTGCTGATATACTGTACTATCGGTAAGTCTTTGAGTGTTTTCGGAAGAGAAGGGGAGGGTTGTATGTATTATACTCAGAACTGATACTCGTTACTAGCCAGCCAGATGAAGATGGAGCGGTCTACCTCAGCATGTAACCACTGGATCTATAGAGATTATTTCTTTTTTAAGGAGACACAGGGCAAAAACATCACTGTGCAATGTAAACTCTACCCTCCAAAAGTTCATGTCCTGTCAACTGCGAAGGATTCTACATCAAATCTAAAGAAGCATTTGGATGTATGTTTGCATTTTTCTTTTTTTATTACTTTACATCGCAAATCTAACCAACTATGTGTGTAATATAACCATGTGTTGCAGTGTCTTTGGAATGGTATTGTCTTTCTCAAACGCATCAAAATGCACAAATACACATCATTTCACATTCAACTGGATTAGCTCTGTAAAGTTACGTTTATTTGCTTAAACTGCTTTTGTAGTCGGCTTCAAAAATGTTTATCAATGCACTTTGGTGTAGTGATAACCTGGAGACATTTTTGTGACGCTGATTCACAAATACACAGTAACTGGTCTGATCTCTTACCGCACATGGACGGCATTTGTAAAATGGCCAAATTGCATGATTCCATAATTTTACAAACCCCAATAAGAAATGCCTGTTAATTCAAGCATATTTGTGTCTGTCGCTGATGGAGGGCCTAGACCTCTGTCAGCATCACGGGGGAAAACACGACAATATGAAAACTTCCTTCATATTTTTACATTTGTGATCATTTTTCTGAATTTGTGGACATTAGCACCACTCAAACAATTAAACCATGCAGAATTCAGTTGAAAGTAATCCAAAAGTAATCCAAAAGTAATCAGATTAGATTACCCCAAAATGTAATTTACAAGATTACGTTACTGATTTCATTTTTGTCATGTAATTTGTAATCAGTACCTCATTACAATTCACAAGTAATCCACCCAGCACTGTGGGTCACTTCTGTTAAAATTAATGGGAGAAACTGGAACACCCGACGGTCAATGGAAAAGGAAGTCCCACTTTACAGGTAAAAGAGCCAATCACCTTTTAGATACAGACATCGCCTGTCAATCAACTCGAGAATGCATGTGTGCATTAGCTATACAAACCAGGAAAATTGTTTTTTTTTTGCGTGGTCTGAGGTAAAGGAGCACAATTTATGAGACCAGTGTTGTCAGATTTTACTGCTGATTTGAAATATGTTCTTTGATCGTAATCATGACCAACCGTTTTGGAGATTTCGATCTTTCCCCATTCAAGTAAATAGTCATGTCACTTGTTTACATAGAAAAATAGCTGCCTGGGAGTGTTGTAAAGATGTCCGGACTTGAACAGACTTGCTAAAAAGACAGCATAAAAGTTTGAACGGTAAGAGTTTGTTATATGATGTTATTATTATTAAATTAAAATCATTGATGAAAGACTGTTTGAGTTGAGTTTGAGCTGCAGGGTTAATGGATTAGTACATGTTTGATTTACTCTTAGGCTGTAATTCTTCATTCTCAGCAGACAGTGGAGATCAATTCAATGAAGTCCACTATAAATCTTCCTTCAATACAGCACAGGTCTGCAGTTATGAGTGCTGACTTTTGGCAAATCCCCTCCAGCTATTCCATAACTGACACCATAGTTTCCACATCAGTCTCTCAATATAAAATCAGTGGAAATCAAATGCAATTAGAAATGTTGATTTAAACATGCTTTATTGAAATACCTATTTAAATTATTTTAATTATTTGATGCACTGAAGTTGATCCATCCAGACGTACAGTACATGACAAAATGAAAAGTGTTTTGTCATTCCCAGTTCCATTTGTGCTTCAAAACTAATTCATGATATGTGACATCATCAAAGTCTTTCTGACCACATAGTTCAAACAGAAGTTTATTTTGGTCTTTATCAATGTTTTAGTATGTTTCAACGTGAGTATTCATAGGTATTACTACTTAAAATGTGGTTAACTTTCTAAATCAAATTATGAGACGTACAATTGTTTATGAATCCTATTGAATTCATAGAATTAATAGGTTGATTTTATTGTATTAAATATACGTCACAGAGCACTTCCAATGCAGCACAGCTTCATTTGGACTACTTTTGTACTGCTTTTTGCCATTTTTTGAATGAATTATTGTGTTTACATTTATCTGTCTGTTATGTTTTGTTTATTCTTAAGAAATTTTTGGGATTAGGGTTAGGGGTAGGTGTGGGATTAGCAACTCAAAATATCTATCTAATAGTATATTGTAATTAAAATGATTGTTACAGTACATTATTCTGCCAATATATATTGCTGAAAAGTGGTTAGTTTTAAGGGTAGGGCAAGGTTAGATGCTCAAAAATAATAATAATAATAAAAACAATTGTAAAAATGTAACTACAAATATATTTATAATATAAAGTATTCATAAATGTTTTTATGTTCTAAAGCTGTATATGTATGTGAGTCATTTACATTTTATATGCGGTCAATACATCCATTTTGTACGTTTCAGAGTCTATCCAACCATACAAAAATGTACATTTAAATGTTACAGAGATTAAGCTGCATAATGTTCAACCACAAAACATTGTGAATGTAGTATTTTAAATATTGTACCATGGAAACATTATGATTGAGAAATATCATATACTGTATCCCCCAATGTCTGTAGTTGTTACAGGACTGGTACTTTGGGTCTGAGATGGCAGTGACCTTCAAATAAATTGATAAAAAGGAGAGAAAAAAATCTGGAAATGTTCAAACTAGAATGGCATTGTCTCAGGAGAATGACTCTCAAACAACTTTTGGTGCCAAAAAGTAGCAAAATATGACTGCCATATGTCATACTTTTCATATGCTTTTTTACCAAGCTCATGAAAATGAGACATTACACTGTATCACAGAATGGCCCAAAGCATCAAAAGTGTCATTTAAAAGTTTGGATCTGACACTCGGTGAACTTTTGAACCTCAGAAGTAGAAAATACAAGTGTTGCATTTAAATTCAGTTTCATGAGTATCACAGTACGCATGACCCTGTATATAATCGTGTAACATGTAGCGCTGTCTTTGGGGGACTAACACTGTTCATCTGAAGGGTCATACATCCTAAAAAGCATCATACATCTCTTGTCTCTCTGGTAAGAACTGTACAACACCTCAGCATGTCGATCTCTGTCTTAGATAGCACTGGATAGACTCTGGCAAGTAAACACAAGTTTTTGGGGAGTTGCACTGATTGACAGCCACTGGAGATAAAGCGGGATGTTGTTGACAGCGAGTGTGTGCTGCATGTGGAGATGCAAGCAGTGAGAGAATATGTGCAAATGTAGAAGTAGTTCAGATTGACATGACTGCATTAACACAGCTCTGATGGGAGTTCAGCTGAAGCCGTGCATTGTGGGTAATCATGTCTTGCATTCACATAAACAAACAAACACTCTTCTTTTAATAATTTTTTTATTTTGAAAGATGAGGTTATGGCTGTTGTTGTAAGAACAATAGAACTTAGAATAACTCAGGAAACGGTGCCATTTAGGGTGCTTTAACACCAGTGCACCCGGGTTCATTTGATGTTAAACTTTAGCTTGTCTGGTTGGTGTGAACGCTTTTTTCCAAACTCAAGTTCGCTTCAAAAGGTGATGTGGGGTACGATTCATGTGAACTCCAGTATGGTTCAGTGCTGATATCAGTTCGTCTTTCAGTCCGTTGCCATTGATGATGATTCACGTCTTTGCAACCTGGATAACAATATAATAAAATTATACATGAATAGTTAATAATGCATTCGTAGTAGAACTAAAGGAAAAAAAAATTAAAGTTGAAATACTGGGAAACCAATATTTTATCATTACTGCAATCATAGTTTCCACAATGAGTATAAAAATGTTGCGGTAATGAGGTGACCTAACACAAAAACACTAATACCAGGGGCACCTATTACAATATGGCTTCATCTTACTAAAGTGTGAAAAAAAATGTTTTATTGTTATGTTATGATTTAAGCATCAGTTGCCGTAATGTGAGTGCATAGTGACGGACACAGGTCATATTGACACAACACTAAAATTTTTACTGAAACAAAGTGAGGTGACAAGTAGCTAGATATCCATATTTGAACTGCTTCTCTTTCTGATGCATCACTGCAGAATAAGTCACAAAAATTTGGGAGTTTGAAAAGGCAGCAAAAAAAAGTGTCGCAATAAAGAGAAATAGCTTGATGGACATTTTTTATTCTTTTTTTTTTTATTTTTATTTTTTTTATTTTATTCTCCAGATCAGAGGTCTTCAACTCTGTTCCTGGGGACCCACAACAAGTCTCCCTTATCTGACAAACCCAGTTTAGGTCATGGATCCTCTGCTAATGAGCTGATGATTTGAATCAGGTGTGTTAAATAAGGGCGACATCCAAAAAATGCAGTGCTGTGGGTCCCCAGAAACAGAGTTGAAGACTTCTGGTCCAGATAGTTGTGTTTGGAATGTCAAATTATTTTTATTTTCTATTGGATCTTAGGCACAACATTTATATAATTAATCACACTGAGTTAACGCGTTAAATCGACAGCCGTAATAGAAATCCTCATTACTTCCATAGTTCAAGCTCAGTTTTATGAGAATCACCCACAAAAGAAACATTTCAAAAATAAAATCTTTTATTTTAAAAGTTCATTTGCATTTAAATTTAACCAAAAATTTGACTAAGTTCAGTATCTTGTCATAAAGCCTTAAGAAGGGCACAAATGACACCATTTCCTCACAGTGACCCATTTACTAAAGTCGTTCACATTCAGTTTGATTCACTAAATCTCTGAAGCATCACTTCAGGCTGATGTCATGGTTTGAAAGCCACTATTAGGTAAGGTAAAAATAATTCCTGTAAAGTTCAGTGAACAAAATCAGAGAATTGAGCTTGAACTATTGCTTTCTGTAGAACATGTTTAAAGTGTGAGGTGGTGATAAACGTTTGGGACATTATGACCTGAAGCTCTTTAGTGAGCTCAACTTCTGTCAGCAGGGGTGTGAATGTGGGAAAAGAGGTCAGTGCTGGAGTGTCACGGAGCACTATGACTATGACTGGAGAGTGATGTGTGCATGCTGTACAATCAGCTAAAGAGACACACACACACATGTGCGGTGCGGCTATCCTTATGAGGACTCTCCATAGACATAATGATTTTTATACTGTACAAACTATAGATTCTATCCCCTAAACCTAACCCTCACAAAAAACTCTCTGCATTTTTACATTTTCAATAAAACATCGTTTAGTATGTTTTTTAAGTGATTTAAATTATGGGGACACTAGAAATGTCCTCATAAACCACATTTATAGCATAATACCCTTGTAATTACCAGTTTGTAACCTAAAAAAAAGTCCTCGTAAACCACTTAAACCTGCCCTCCCACACACACACACACACTCCCAGGGGATCTGTGGTATTGGAACAAATAATCAGAATGATTCAAATTATTTTCTTGTCTGAATATAGGTTAACATATAGGTTTAGGTATCTATTTAATCAATAATAATTATTAGTGGCGTTCACTAAGTCAAGCATTACTTTTGCCTTTGCTCATACTTAGAAATAATGATTTGAACAAACCTCTAACACTACAACTTCAATGTGTAACTCATCCTGCACCGTTTCTGATATAACCACCACCGCATAGAACCCACCAAGAACACCCTAGCAACTGCCCAGAATACCTTAGCAACTGCATAGCAACACCTCGAACAATCACCTAGAAAAACATAAATTCCACATAGCAACAGGCATACCGTTTAGAACACCTCAGCAACCTCATCGCCCTGGCAACCACCCAGAACATCCTAGCATCAATGCGGCCAATTTTACAAACAGGCACATTTTCTTCAGAAAATGTAAAAACTCTAGTATATAATCATGTAATGATAATGATGCAGATTTTTGATGTTTGTCATTTCTGTTGCCATGTTTTTTCTTTCAATTTGAATTTCAAAAATTGCATTGCCTTTCAAACTAAAAAATTTTATTTCTTGTTTATTTCAAAATGGCAATATATTAAAAGTCCTAAATATATTTACAGTATATGTTGCGTGAATGGGTTTAGAAGAGGCCAGTGATAATGTTTGAGTCTTTAAACATGGCTGTAATCTGGATCAAGGCTAATTATCCTCGCTCACCGCCTTCGAGAAGTTGCTCATTATTACATGCGATTGCTTCCCGACGTGCCTTTATTAGGCAACAGAAAAGAAGCCGCGCTCCTCTCAGATTAGGTTAAAGCTCCAATTAGGCCGTAAAATATTCAAATCCCGTCCTTCATTGATGGAGCAGTTCACAGGCGGGTGAGAGACGACTGAGCCTCAGTCAACAATGAATAATGCTTCATTCACTCTGATGCTTGAGAAATGACCTGACAGCTTTAATGACCAAATAAAACAGCTCTGATGTGTGGCCTTCAGTTCCAGGAGGTGCTTTCAGACAACTCACTTGCTGAATATTAGCTACATCAAAACCATAAGCTCTTGATGGTGCGATTCTCAACTGGTTTTTGCTTCAAGACCCAGACTTTCATTGCAGTAACTAGGGATGGGACAATATAATTATCTTCGGTTCGATATACGATATGAGGTTCACGATTCGATATAATCTCGATTCTATCTAATAACACTTAAATTACAAAATTTTACAGACATTTTTTATTTTGTGAAAAAATGTTTGAGCAAAATGCACATTATAATTTCTCATGAAAATAAAGTTCTTTAATACACAATATAAATGCTCAAAGTTTAAATAATAAAAGTTTCTCATAGACTTTTCTCTATTAGAAAAGATCACAAACAAATAAGCTTTCAAAAATGTTGGGGTACGTTCAGGTTGACCAAGTGCAGAACAAGCAATAGAACTGAACAAAACCTGTCCTGAAAAAAAGAATGAATATGAATATTTTAATTTTTATAATCAAATAAAATAAAAATAAAAAATTCTACATTCTATTAATCAATAATTTATCATGAAATATATAATAATGATATGAGCTATCACTGTTTGAAATAATGTACACAATTTACAAGTAAAAACATTGAGTTTACATTCACTTGTATAAGAAACACTAAAAAGGTTACTGTCACTTTAAGAGTTTAAACATGCATTTCACAATGTTCTGGTTCAGTGTTTCTTTAGCGCATCCATGCTGTATGAGATTAAAATTAATATTTATTTGTACTTTTTTGTCTGAATGTAAAGAACAGAAAGCATGTTAAGACACATTATTCAACGAAAGTGGAGTCGTCTCATCTTTGATGGACACACATTACACGGAGGAAACGATCCGTTTTAATCTCAAGAACTTTTCATCAAAACAAGGCGATTTTCCATGTATTCCTGTATTTAAATTGTACATTTTTCCATAAAATTTCCTGATGAATGTGTCATTATATTAAAGGAATATTCCTGGTTCAATACAAGTTCAGCTCAATTGACCGCATTTATGGCATAATGTTGATTACCACAAAAATAAATTTTGACTCATCCCTCATTTTCTTTAAAAAAAATAAAAAAGGCACAAATCTGTTCCAGTGAGGCACAATGGAAGTGAATGGGGCAAATTTTTGAATGTTAAAATATTCACTATTACAAAAGTCACAAGACACAAAACATAAACAATATGCGTGTAAACATGATTTTAGTGTGATAAAATCACTTACTAACCATTTCTGTGTGAAGTTAAAGACAATTTTTCAACTTCGTTGCCATGATGACATGATGTCAACAAACCCTAAAACGACTGTAAAAATGACAATTTAAACTACTTTACAGCTCAAATAATACATGAGTTTTAACAGAAGAATTAATGTTAGAGCTTTTATAAAATTATAAGCTTCACATTTCTGCCTTTAAACCCTCCAAAAATTGCTCCCATTCACTTCCATCGTAAGTGCCTCACTGTAAATCAGATTTTTGCTGTCTCTGTTTTTTGTGGAGGAAAACACTGTTCTATTTTGTAATGGGAGGCATAAATGTAGAGAAATTAATGCATTTTTAAACTATATTTATAAGTGTGTATTACCAATGAGAATAAGAGCGTTGAGACAGAGATGTGTTGCATCTGATTTTAACAAAAACAGCGTTCGTGTTGGTTCAAAAGTGCAAACCCTCAGTTTCAATGAATCAATTAAAAACTCTGATTCATTACGTCATCATTAAACAATTTTCACAGAAGTCCCAACATGGCCTTAAAATATTGATAAAACATATACAGTATTTAGGTAAATATTGCTGTGTATTGTTATATTGGTGCATGAAAATTGGTAAATGAAAATGATAATATTAATATCTTTCTTCCAGTGTGGAAAACATGCCTTGATTATTTTACCCAGATTCTTACTGTATTTCACTGATTACATTAAACATCTCAAATCTATTTGGCAACAACGGCTTTGGTTTGACTGAATGTAATAAAATCACAGTTTTAAGCCATTCCAAAGCAAAATACAGAAATATCAAAATATATATTAAATATCGTCAAAACGCTAAAAAAAATCCTGATATATTTTTTATTATAGGCACCCCAACTGTTGACATTACTGTAAGTCATCATGGCTCTCTACCCTGATATTTGCTTTCCGTGCCGTTTGTGTGATGGATGGCGTTGCGTTCCTTCTAACATTGGCAGCTTATTTTCTAATGTCACAAGTTGTCTAATTTGTTAGGATAAATGCTGCTAAATGAAATTACAAATGCCTGGCCACTTCCTTGTTTGGCTCTATTGAATTATGGCCGGGCGGTAATTGACTGAGATTGGAAGGGAAATCAAACCGCTCCTCCTCTTGGCCGCGGGGAGGAAGAAGACAAGTAGGTTTAATATTGAAGCCCGGCCTTTCTCTCATGTGTCTGTGGTTAGTTTGCCCATCATTACTGAGGTCTCAGTGAAATGTGCTGCCGCTTACTTGCAGTGATTTAACGTTGGCCATGATGTGCGTCTCTCTTAACCAGAGATCAGATTTACTGATGTGAGCCAGAGACAATAGATGGTCTGGCCAGCATCCACACAGAGCATCTCACAGCCCGCGGGCGTCAGTTTTTACTCTAGCATGCTGGAGAGAAGCCATACTTTCTGATGGGTGACAGAGTCACACATGCCACCAGCATCAGTGAATCTGTCTTTTTGGGAGTTGATGGGGGAAAATTCGTTGAAACATCAGATCATTTTTCAAATCCTCTTTTGTGTTCCTATAACAAGACATCAAAATGTTTGAGTCTTCACACACTAATTGTGGAAAATAGGAACAATGTATGCAGGTTTTTGGCATTTTTTGTTGGTAAACAGATAAAGGCATCTCAGTCTACCCTACTGTAAAACCTTTCATATTTTCTATCAAAGCCCCACATCTGGGGTCAGTGTTTGAATGCTCATACAGAATACTTGTAGTCTTGAGGCAGAAGTCTCGTTCTTGCACTAGTATTGCTATTTTAACTAATCTTGAATGATGCTTTCTGTGTCTCTAAGGTTTTCTTTTTCCTGGTTTTTCTTTATGGTTAACAAACATAAAACACTCTTGAAGTCTTCAAGTATTTTAGGTGTGCAACCAGGGGCAGACTGGCCATAGGGAGAACCGGGACTTTTCCCGGTGGGCCGGCCACGGAACAGGGCCGAACAGGCGGCAATAAGCTGAAATGGGCCGCTGCGTTATGCCAAAGGGGCCACAACTGTCTGAAGAGGGCCACAAAACGCCACCACGATATGCCAAAGGGGGCTGTGATATGCAGAAAAGGACAGTGACACAACCCCAACCCCCAACAACTTTTGGGCTATGTAAAATCCAGGGCCGATTTCTCTTCCCAGTCTGCCCCTGTGTGTAACCCATGTATTTTGCTACGAGTATATTCCAAACGGACTCTTGAATCCAGCTTCTCTTTTTATAATGTCTGGATTAATGTATGGATAATATAACACAAGGTACAGTGATATAAATATGCGTGGAATAATGTACATTAAGAATAACAGGTATAGTATTAAATATGATGCATAATATTAAAAATAATATAAAAGAAAACACTGGCTCAAAGTCTTTTCTTTATTTAAATTATTGCAATACTTTGTTATATTATCCTTGTAATACAGATAGCAGTGTGGTTCTGCCATTTGTTTGTCTACATTAAAATCTTGCAATGTAAAGTCTTTTTATGGGAAATTTTACTATGAGCTTGTTGCTATTTTTAATGCCAAGAGAATAAAACAGGCACAGTGATATACAAATCAAATAATGTACAATAAGACAAAACATAAGCAAACTTTCAAAAACAGACCGGGTTTATGTTTGGACTGCAACTATTTATTTTTAAATATATATTATTTTGGGGGAGTGTATCAGCTGCATGTCCAATGCTGGTGTTTGCCAGTTGATTAACGCCACCAACACACTGGATTGAGCAGCTGCAACGACTCTGGAAAACTGACAAAAAGGTCTTATCTCATTGGTCAGTCAGTTTTAATCGCAGTCTGAAGAAAAAAATATCGGACCATTCTCTGTAGAAAAAAACCTTCAGATTGTCGGTGGATGATTTGTCAGACCCGATGTGAATAGCGCCACAGGAATCCATTGTTGCCGTTTGTAAATAAAAAGACACAAACACATACAGGGCAGCTGCCCATAATTCTCTCTCTCTTGAGCTGCCGTCTTCGGTCGACTTTATCGCTCGCACGCCTCATCAGGCTGATTGGGGTCCGGGCGTCCGTCATTCCGCCCGGCCCCGCCCTCCTCCGTGCTACACTCCTTTCTGAGGTGGGGTCGTGCCTTACGCCCCGCCTGCCTGCAGGTCATCCCCGCCTTCCTCGACCTGGGAGGAGACAGAAGGGGAAAACAAAATCAAAATCAAACAAAAAAAAGGCAAGGGAAAGGCCAACACGGAGCGACAGCGTGAGAGAGAGAGAAAAAGCTCACTCACCGGTTCTCTGATGTGACGTCGCGTGGTCCCCGATCACTCCTCCACCCTCTCAGGCGGACGACAGCCGCTCCTCCCCGGGCGGACCGGAGTCAAACCTCCGACCCCCAGCGGACAGAACGCCCCTCCACTTTTCTGGCGGCACGTGGGGACACTCCTCCGCCCCTGGCAGCGGCTCCATCGCTCCAGGCAGTCAGGGAGTCCCGTCCCTCCTCGCCTTGCGGATGGCGGCTGTTCCCCGTGTCTGGGCGGTCAGGCTACTCCGTCCCCTGGCGGATGGCAGCGGCGCTCCCCTGGGTGGACGGCAGTGTCAAGGACTCTATGACGGGCATCCCTCCTGGGTTTCGGCAACAATGTAACAGGGGTACAAGGGAAAGGAGGAGGCGAGAACCGGCTTAACAATGTAAATAATATTTAATTAAATAAAAAGACACACAAACACATACAGGGCAGCTGCCCATAATTCTCTCTCTCTGTCAAGCTGCCGTCTTTGGTCGCCTTTATCCCTCGCTCACCTGCTGATTGGGGTCCTGTCGTCCGTCATTCCGCCCGGCCCCACCCTCCTCCGCGCTAAACCATTCAAAAGCTTGTACGGAACAAACAATCACACTGAAAAAACTGACTTGGTGTGAACAGGCCTTTAGCCAAACAAATACGAAAATGACACACTACTGAACAATAATTTTTCAAAGAAAACGCATATAACGAGATATAAATTGTTGTCCAGTGATATGTTCAGAAACGCTACCACAATTTGAATACTGTGCACAGTAGGCTATGAATGCAGCGTTTGAATTGTATGCACTGAGTACATTTGTCAAAGTGTGCAGGATACAACAGAGCACACTGTATGAGATACTGTGTGCTACAATGCAATAAACTCAACTTCCATTTCCAATGTCACAAGTGAACCAGAAGGAAACCCAACTACATTTTTTAACATTTCTTTCTTGACTCGTTATTTTATTGGACTACCAAAAGGAAAGACATTTTTACACAAAATGTAATACAAAATACAAAATAACCACATTTATTTCTGCTTTGATAACTGGAAGGCACTTACTGAATTAAATATGCAGTGTGTGGTGAGGTCATTTGACATCCTTCTGTTTAAAATGTTTATCGTTCCATAATGTGTACTCATTCGCAAACTATTTGCTATAAATAGTAGGCAGTGTATACTGTACACTGTGCTGTAAGCATTATGCAAATATTTCATTCTGAATATAGACATTGTGCTGCCATTTATCTCACTAATCATCTCACATTCATACATACTGTATGTCTTCTTTGGACAAAAAGTAAATGTAAGTAAAAGGCCTTAAATACTGTATCTTATAATCGTAATATCATTTGTACGTTTCCTTTAAGTGGCATGTGTTTTGAAATGCTGTATGTGTAGACAGAAGATTTCATTTTAACTCTGTGTGTTTGTGTGTGTGTGTCTGCAGAACTCCAGTGCGGATCACCGTGTGCGTTTGGATCTGGGTCTGTGGGATAAGTTCAGTGAACTGGCCACTAAGTGCATTATTAAAATCGTGGAGTTTGCCAAACGAGTTCCTGGTTTCACTGGACTCACCATGGCCGATCAGATCACACTGCTCAAAGCCGCCTGCCTCGACATACTGGTACGTGCATGTGTGTGTGCGTGCGCTGATGCAACCAAACACTCTTGGTATAAATTATATCTTCCACGACTAGAGTTCAAAATAATATAAAAATCTGTTTATTGAACAAAGGTTCAGTAAAAGGATGTGCTTTGCCTTCAGAAATTTTTGTTGTGCATTTTTTCAACCCTGTTACCAAAATTTGGGACAGGAATTCAATAAAACCCTGATTTGTTTGATTTCTTTATTTTCTAGCAATAATCATTAAATACTAGGTCTGTCAATCAATTCAAATTTTTTAAATAATTACTTATATGACATGCCAATTAGTTAATCAAATTAATTGCATATATGCACATTCGCATAATACTTGCTGAGTAAAGCCTCCAAATAAGGATAATTCAATTAAAAAAATACATGATAATTCAATTATTCAGACTGATTACATTGCATTATTGTGGCAGACTAGTAAAGCATTGATTAGACAATACAAAAAGGTGGCTTTAGGAGTCAATATATTGTTTTATTTGCATATCATTTAACACAAGCCTACAGTTAACAGCAATGCATTTTGCTGAGTTCGTCAATCTGTCCAGTTCTCACAGGATGCATTCTTGCGTTCCGTCTGCGCTATTTTAAATTGTCACTGTATGTACATGTGCATCACACAGACACTTTTGGAGCGTTTCACTGGATTTCAGCATCATAAACGGCACATTTTTAGGATGCTGTGTCAAATTGAAAAGTAGTTTAAACTTTAAAAATTATGTCTGGAGATCCCTGCATCCTGTTGTGCTTTGTCCAGCTGTCAAAAACTCCTGTGTGACCGGCTCCTATTCTGTAGCTGCGCTGCTTGTGAGGTTTGTTGAGGTGCGCTGACTGCCCCCTGCTGATGCACCTTGCAAAAGTACTGAAGATACAATACTTCGTGCTTGAATTGCTCAGATGGTAGGAAAATACATACTTTTATTATGGAAGTTACATACGGGTCAGGGGTCATTTTTTTAATTACATGTTATTTTGTCAGAGCCGTAGCCTAGCGGGCTACGCTCTTGACCTGTGGTGCTGCTTCATCACGGGTGACCCGAGTTCAAGTCCTGGCTCATGAGGTCCTTTCCTGATCCCATTCCCACTCTTCTCCCTCTCATTTCCTGTCACCTCTCTACTTTCCCTATCCCATTAAAAGGTCATAAAAAAAAAATTGCACATTATTTTTTATATAAATATTCACACAAAATTTGTGCATTAAATTGACAGCCCTGTTAATACTGAAATCAATCAAATTTGTAAAATGAAAACATTTGGGACCAAAATGTTGGTTTGTAGTTATTGATGTAAACTAATTTCCCATAAAAGATTATAGAAAAGAATATTAGAATTATTTTTCTTACAATAACTTTGGTAAAAGGGTTGAAGTTGAGCTTGATGAATGCAGTCAACATTATAATCTGTTTAAAACTAGCTACTTTTCATACTATGACAATTTAATATAGGATAATAGTTTAACATATCGAAAAGTTCTCGATTCAAAGAACATTCAATTTGTGCTTTTATTGCTTTAGTCATGGGACACCAATTTATACCCTTTTGTATGAACAGAGTGGTCAGCATAAAGTGAACATGAACAGAACTCTTCTATCATGTGTCATCTTGTGAATATTTAACAGGTTACAGGTTGAACACAGTTCTTGTGCAGAGTGTGATATGACTGACTGTGTTTTAAGTTTAGTTGAAACAAATGAATAATGTCATGTTGTCCTGTGGCCCATTGAGCTGTTTTCTGTTGGGCCAATTAATCGATAAAAGGTCAACAGGTAAGATTTGATCTCAGATCATTAGTTTCTCATGATAGAGTAGGCCAGTCATTAATATACTGTATATATAGATTGAGATCTGCTCTGTAATAATCTGATGTGCAGTTGCAAAACAGTGCGAAATATTCGTTCACTTGTTTTCTCAGTGAACTGTTTTGTTTTTCATGCTTCTTTGTGTTTCATGTTTAGAGGGAAATATGTAAATGTAGGACGTGTTGTTTGAGATGGCCCCTTCAGCACTGTGTTGGTTTGTTTGTTTGTTGTTTATGTGAGAGCAGAATTGTCTTTACCGTGGTAATGAGACAGACGCAGAACAGACAAAACTCAAGGAGAGAGGGAAACAGAGTAGAAATCTGTAGGTTTATGTTCAATGAAATGGGAATAAAACAAAAAATATATTGACTTCTAAAGCCACTTTTTGTATTGTCTAATCAATGCTTTACTCGTCTGCTATAATAATGCTATATATTTCAAATATTTTTATAAATTATTTTACAATTATTTCAGTTATTACATATTATTTATATTGAATTATCTTTATTTGGGGGCCTTGCTCAAGTTGCTCAGCAAACATTGATATATGCGATTAGTTTGATTAATCAGCATGTCATGTAATTCATCTAATTAAATATTTTAATTAATTAACAGCCCTAATAAACTTTTGGTGCAAGTCACCTTGACTAAATTTACAAGGGATTCAGGGGACAAAAATCAAAACCAAATTATAGTATAACCCCTTTAAGGCAGTAAAGTCTTTGTATATTTTACACACACACACACACACACACACACACACACACACACACACACACACACACACACACACACACACACCTGTCAGTCTCCACAGGTCAGTGTATGTCTCCTGTGTTAGCTGTTATGTTGTGTTATAGAGGATCAATTGCGTGCGTGCATGTGTGTGTGTATGTGTGCGTTTGTGTGTGCGTGAGTGTGTGCGTGAGTGTACGTGTGTGTGTGTGTGCGTGTGTGTGTGCATGTGTGAGTGTATGTGTGTGTGTGTGGGCAGGTTTAAGTGGTTTACGAGGACTTTTTTTTAGGTTATAAACTGGTAATTACAAGGGTATTATGCTATAAATGTGGTTTTTGAGGACATTTCTAGTGTCCCCATAATTCAAATCACTTAAAAAACATACTAAACGATGTTTTATTGAAAATGTAAAAATGCAGAACGTGTTTTGCGAGGGTTAGGTTTAGGGTTAGGGTTAGGGGATAGAATCTATTGTTCATACAGAATAAAAATAATTATGTCTATGGAGAGTCCTCATAATGATAGCTGCACCAACATGAGTGTGTGTGTGTGTGTGCGTGTGTGTGTGTGTGTGTGTGTGTGAGAGAGAGAGAGAGAGAGAGCGGCCTGCTGTTGGCAGCAGTCATGTTTTATTCTGTTTCATCTTCATGACTGTACTGCCAATCACTGTCAAACACAACCCACAGATGAACCCTATAGAACCGTACACACACTCACACTTCTGTTTCTTATACATATACACATACACTACTAGTCAAAAGTTTTAACATTCTTGACTGAATTTAAAATATATTTAATTTTGAAAATAAAATAATTATAATTATATTGATAATAATAGTAGTAATTTATTATTATTTTTGATGTTGTTGTTGTCGTGCCACCGTTTGGGGCCATTCACACCGTTCACGTGTCCGTCCATGTTGTTTTTCAAATGGTTTTCTATGTTAACGTGTGAGAGGAATGTGTTTGACCGTTGTGTTGCGCTTTCTTTTTTGAAGGTCTTGTGGAGGAGCGCCATGTTTTTAGACACTGTGACAAGTTAAAAAGAACGTCAAACGCTAAAAGTGCGTCACGAGACATGCATCTAGCTTTTTTTGCAGAACATGTACGGTGTCCTCTTTCTTCAGTCCAACATCTTTAAATGATGACACAGCTGGCAGTGTGAAATATTTCAAAATGAAATATATTGTAAAACAACAATATGATATTTTAAAGGGGATTTGTTCATGTAATTGGCTATTTTTATTTATTTTCATAATATGCATTGGCCTGCTAGCGGCCCCAACAGGAAAAGTCCCGCCACTCCCGATAGCCAATTCGGCCCTGTTTGATGACTTGACTATTATTCTAAAATGTACTAACAGTAATAATAAAGAATGAGTAGGTGTACAAACTTGTCACTTGCAGCTACTTTGCGTCTCAGAATGCTAATCTGCAGTCAGTTTTGTCCTAATCATTCGGTCGTCGTGTTGGACAGAAAGGTGAAACTGATTTGAAGTGGTCGCTCTGAATTCATTAATCCTTTGGTCCAGAAATTTGACGCTTACTTTGTGTGTGTGTGTGTGTGTGTGTGTGTGTGTGTGTGTGTGTAGATCCTGCGTATCTGTACACGTTACACCCCTGACCAGGACACAATGACGTTCTCCGACGGTCTTACGCTAAACCGCACACAGATGCACAATGCGGGCTTTGGTCCACTCACGGATCTTGTGTTCACCTTCGCCAACCAGCTCCTACCCATCGAGATGGACGATACGGAGACGGGACTGCTGTCTGCCATCTGCCTCATCTCTGGAGGTGGACAACACTTTCACACTCGACAAACACACTTCTGACTGTAAAAGAATAGTGACCTTAAAGTCATTTTTCATTGATAATTTATTGGTTGATGTGACAGCATGGAAACATCTTTTTCTTCTCTCATTATTTTATTTGGACTGACAAAACTGAAGGCATTTGCAAAGCATTACATTTTAAGAAAATACACAAAATGCAAAATAACAGTTTTATTTCTGAGATGATAACTGGACAGTGGTACAATGGTATGTAAAGACATGAGACAGCAATGTAGCACACTACTGAAAAGTTTATCATTTTCTAACTGAGTGATGTTTCATGGGTAGCATACAGTATATAGTTTGCAGTAAGCAGTATGCTGGTATTCCATTGTGGACACAGCCTGTGACTTCACTGATATTTTTATACAAACACTGCCCTCGTGTGGTCACTGCATCATTATTACATAGGGTTCATATTCCGTACAGCAGCACACTGAGGGACAGATTGCTTTGGATATCTTATAAATTGATAATGTTTCTGATCATATGCTGCCTCTGTCTTTCTCTCTCTCTCTCTGTAGATCGTCAGGATCTAGAAGAGCCCTCAAAAGTGGACCAACTGCAGGAACCCCTGTTAGAGGCTCTGAAGATCTATGTGAGGAAGCGGCGACCCAGTAAACCACACATGTTCCCCAAAACCCTCATGAAAATCACAGACCTGCGCAGTATCAGTGCTAAAGGTCAGAATGAACAATGACTCTAGAAGGAGCTTATTTCATCATTCTGATTGGGTCATTCACACTGATTGGTGTTTTAAATTTGTGCTCAATTATTTTTTGTATTTGTATTTTTATTCTTTTTTTAAGTTTACTTCTAAAGTTTCAATAAATCATAATTTCCCACATTAAGCCCAGAGTACCCCCCGCAAATATTATTATTATTGGTCAACCAATATGGGTTTGTCACTGGCTGATTCATAAACTATGACCCCCAAACCTTAATATGTGGTATCAACAGTAATTTATATTTACTATACACTGACGGGCCTAATCTAAATATATTCTTGTTGATATTATGCATCAGGGCCTTTCGGTAGGGCCACGCAATTAATCACAATACAGTCATGATATTAGAATGTGATGCAAGCTGCAATTTATTGTCTTATTTGCAAGCTGCAGTTTTAATTTGTTTTTTTACTCAGAAATTGGGATGTTTAATTCTGATTGGTGCGCATCTTTAGCACACTGACAAGATCTTGCAATGAATGCAGTCAGAATGCAATGCACATAGTAGGTAACAGTGAGAGAACAGAAATTGAAACCTCCAAACATAGGGGCCTGTCCAGCCCTGCCCTTAAGTATTGCATCATTTCAACCCCATCACATTAAGTTTGGAATTTTACACTCATAATTTGCATAGGTAATGATTCTGGTTTATCACTCTGTTTCGCACATATAATTGTGTGTTTTGTGCCAGTCCTGTTAAATGTATATGTTTCAGGTTGAACATTATGGAGTTGATGGTTCATGCAAACACGTCTTAGCTGATATCTGCAAATATCGGTGCACAAAACCAATATTATTTCTTTAAATATGTGTTTACAGGCTTGTAAAATACCAGTAGTTACAGTATTTATCATTACCTAAACTGACCCGAACCCTTGCTTTATTTCAACCCTGTCACAGTAAGTTTGGAATTCATATACTTTTACATTCATATACATTTTTATAATATCATTTATTAATAACCCATGACAATTCACACCCTGTTAAATTCAAAATGTTTTGGGCTTGTTACGGGGTTGATGATCAGTGTAAAAATGGCAAATAACAGTCTTTAATAGCATATATAAGTGCACAACCCTACATTCTTTACATTGACATTATTCTTGTGCTTTGTCAAGAACAAAATGCTTTATGCTTTAAAAATGATCACTGTGGGGGGCCTGGGTAGCTCAGCGAGTAAAGACACTGACTACCACCCCTGGAGTCGTGAGTTCAAATCCAGGGCGTGGTGAGTGACTCTAACCAGGTCTCCTAAGCAACCAAATTGGCTCAGTTGCTAGGGAGGGTAGAGTCACATAGGTTAACCTCCTCGTGGTTGCTATAATGCGGTTCGCTCTTGGTGGGGCGCGTGGTGAGTTGTGTGTGGATGCCACGGGCAATAGCGTGAAGCCTCCACACACACTATGTCTCCGTGGTATCACACTCAACAATCCACATGATAAGAAGCGCGGACTGACAGTCTCAGACACGGAGGCAACTGAGATTCGTCCTCCACCACCTGGATTGAGGCGAGTCACAACGCCACCACAAGGACTTAGAGTGCATTGGGAATTGGAGGTTCCAGATTGGGGAGAAAAAAATTATCACTATGAGTTTTTTCTATAAGACTAAAATAGAGACTCATATCTATTTACACCATTATAAAATGCCTTGTTTGTTTATTTATTTGTATTTATTTAGATTTTATGTCACCCCCAAATATGTTGTCAGAACCATTACTTTTAAAAGGGATAAATATCACAGCATAACAGAGTTGAACAGAATGTGCAGAGACAAAGACAAATTCTGAATGTTCTTAGAAAATCCATCAAGCATTTTATTTAATTATTATTATTATTGCATTTCATGAAGCATTTTCAAACTACATAGTTTTTTTCTTTAAATAATAAAAAAACAGTAAGAATAGTCTACTCTTTTTTGGTTCTTCTGTATGATCAGATTAGAGATTTGTGCTGTTTGTCTTTTGTATGAATTTAGTGCTCATTTGTCTCGTAATAAACAAAGAAATAGACATTCTGAGATATTAAATTATAGAGTAATGAAATAAACATAAAAAATCCAATTTATGGTAGCGCAAATATATATTGCGACACTATTACATATCACTGGTTACTAATAATCTTTACACTTTTGGTAAATAGGGCTGTCGATTTAATGTGTTAATTTAGTGTGAATAATTATATAAAAAATAAATTGTTGAAAAAATGTATGCAATTAATTATGCGTCCTGACCCGTATGTAAATTCCATAATAAAATGTGTAAATAAATGTATTTTCCAACCACCTGAGCAATTCAAACTTGAAATATACCTATCTTCATGTTTTTACTAGCCGTGTCAGCAGGGGGCAGTCACACAGGATGCATTCTTTGCCAGCTGGACTAAGTACAACAGAGTGCAGGGATCCTGAGACGTGATTTTCAAAGTTTCAACTACTTTCAACTTGACACAGTGTCCTAAAAACTCGGACATTCCTAAATGTATGCATCACTTGACACGTAGTTACAAAGTGGATTGCTGTCGACTGCTTTACTCATCTGCTAAAATAATGCGATATATATATATATAGTGATTCATTCGATTAATTAATCGGCACATCATGTAATTAATTTGATTAAAAATTTAACTAGATTTACAGCCCTAGTAATTAAGCAATTAGAAAAATAATAGTTTTTGCAATTTTGCCTTTTTTTTATTGTTACACTATTCATAAGAGAAAGATTGAGTAATACTAAAGCAGTAGAGGCATAAATTAAATGTATGAGGTAAAGAGGGTGGAATCAAAGAATCTATCAAATAATGTGATTGTGCTCAGTATAATTTAATCAGTAGTAAGTCATGGGGACACAAATGACACAATATCTTACAGCTGAATGAATGGCACTCAGTGACACAGAGTGAATCTGTTTCCTGCAGGTGCCGAGCGTGTGATCACTCTGAAGATGGAGATCCCTGGATCCATGCCTCCTCTGATCCAGGAGATGCTGGAGAACTCTGAGGGTCAGGACGGGCAAAACTCCACAGAGCGGAACGGCTTGGATAAGACCAGCAGCGGCTCCACGGAGCCCAAACCCTCGGCCCCCTCCCTGGAGCCCACAGATGGATCTGGGGCCGGTTCCTCCAGTGAGGAACCCTAGAATCGGGCGGAACCTCAGACTGTCAGATGTTCCTTTGCACAGTGCGGGTGAACTGGAGATGGACCTTTCCAGCGTGTTCGATTTCTGCTTGATTTTTTTCGCCCCATTTCCTGCTTTAAGAACAGATATTGGCCTAAAGGACCAGCCGGTGTATAATCAAAAAACATGATTGAAGAATCAAGTTCTACTGCGTCAACACCTGTGACACATATGAAGCTCCTCAGGTCTCCTGTATGGATTTCTTCATTTGCATGATAAGCTCTTACTTTATTTAAAGTGAATCTCACCAAAACATGTACAAGGTACATTTAATGGCAAAATTAAAAGGAAAAAAAAAAAAAAAATTATGTTGCATGTATAATTTTGCATAAAGAACATTAAACCTGTTTTAGTACTATTAAGATTTGTTTTGCTATTTGCATTGTGACATTATTTTTTCTTTTGATTTCTGGGGTGAAATAGGACCTATACAGGTTTTCGTGAGATTCGCTCATTAAGTGATTTTCTCTCTCTTATTAAAGCTAATGCATACATTGTACATATCATGATATGGTCATATCTCCGTTTCAGTTGATACATTTGGTGGTGCTTTTTACATCGTCTTTAATATGATCATTTGATGTGATACATCAAGTTTAAAAATGAGCTTAAGTCTTTTAAAATACGCTTATATAGTAAGTTCTTGCCTATAGACAGTAAGGAAGTCTAATATTATACTCTTGTTTTTATATTTAAACTGTTTCATTCCGCAATTTTTAAAGAAATATGTTCATTTGACAAGCAAAATAAGTCTACATGTACACCCTCAGACCGCTAAAACTGCACTCTATCAATAATCATGACTTCAGGTCTTCATATGGAAGAAGTTTTAGGAAAAGGTTATAACCAGTCACTTACTAGTTTTACTATTAAGACAAATGTTAAAACTATATAATGAACTTTCTATTAAAGCAACAAATCCAAACACTAAATGACCATTACTGGAAGAATGAAATATATTATTTTACAGTTTAACAGATTCAAGGGGATAGTTCACCACAAAAAATAATAATATAAAAAAAACTAAATCTTTCATTATTTACTCACTCTCATGTTGTTCTAAACCTGCATGACTTTATTTCTTGTGTTTAACACAAAAGGAGATGTTTAGCTCTTTTTCCATACAATGAAAGTGAATGGGGACTGGGTCTGTCAAGTTACAGAAAGGACTCAAAAACACAATAAAAGCTCCATAAAAGCAGTCCATATGATCACTTTCATCTGCTAAACATCTCCTTTTGTGCTCTACGGTAGAAGGAAAGTTGTATGAATTTGGAAGGACAGGAGGGTGAGTAAATGATGACAAAATTCTCATTTATGAGTGAACTAACCAGTTAATAAAGAAACATTAAGCAGTGAAAGTGTTTGTCCAATTTTGGTGAAAACACCGTCATATTCGGTTGTTATAAGATCATTCCAGCTCGGTAGATGTAGTAAGTCTTAGTTTAGGTAGTGTCTAAGAATTGCCGAGTCCGGTTCACTCTAAACGCACATCGATTCAGGGTCACGTGACCAGAATCATCAAACTTCTTTATATAAGTGTTTTTTGTTGTTGTTTTTTTTGGCAGTAAATCAACAGGACATTGCAATTCAATACTGTTGATTTTGCAGATTGTACATTAATCTCTGTGTTCACTTTTTAGGGAACCTTGTTTTGTGAACAGAGACATGTTTTATTTGATTTTCAAGTGGAACATATAGGGACTTTTATTCTCAGACAGGGTGATATAACAGCCTTCAGCTCAGATCAGTTAGTTCAGTTCTTGTAGACTGATCATGAGTTTGTAAAATATACCTCTTACTGAAACACAAGTGTCTCTTGAATACCATCTTTGGCTGATTTATGATAAAATCCAGTGCTAAGCATCTTTACATGAAAAATCAGCTGCCCAGTGTGTGTCCGCTTGTAAAGCAGTTTGTCTGCATCCAGACGTTTTACTTTTTAACCTCTCATTGCACTTAAACTGACCTCTTGAGAGTAACAAGAGACAGATGTAATTGTCATGCTATTTTTCATAAATTGCTGTCCTTATTTTCTCTTTTGCCTTTTATGAATGGATAATTCTGTGAAATTGTCTAATGTCTAACTTTGAACTGAATTGTAATCATTTATCTAATCATTTATTTCATGTCAGACAGGGACACCGAAGCACTTCAATATGCCCTCAAAAGGTCTCTCAAGTTTTTCTCTTTGTTTAGTCATTCACTTTATGGATAAACTGAAAGGTTAGTTCATTCAAAAATGAAACTTCTGTTATCATTTACACGCCCTCATGTCATTTCAAATGTATCAGCCCACTGTAGACTTCATCAAACCTCATCATACCCCCTTGAGACCACATTAGACCCCATTAGCCCTCATCAGACCCACTCAAGACCACATCAAACCTCATCAGACCCCCATGAGACCACACCAGTAGGCATTTGACGGTATTCGGTTATACGGTATATCACGATAATTAACATGCACGATATTGTTATCGTGAGCACTTCAAAATACCGTAGATAATTTTAGATAACCTTTTGGCCAAATTGTTTAGATTTTTCTGATCGCACAGTATTTTTTATCCCATCAATGAATCGAGATTTACAACACTACATATATGTGGCACAAATGACACATGCGCAGTCTGATGTAAACAAACCAACATGGATGAGAAGCATGGCTGAAGGAGGAACGCAGCTGACCTTTTATCAGCCTTCTAATAGAGTTAAGTCGGAAGTGTGGAAGTATTTTTGGTTCCATAAAAATGCACAGGGATTGTTGGTCGAAGGTGGTTTCCTTTTGTATAAAACATGCATCAGAAAACTGGCAACGAAACACGGGAACACCTCCAACATGTTTGCTCATCTGCGGGACAATCATTCTGTTCAATTCAGCAAGATAAAGGTAAGTTGTAACAGTTCTGCTCGCTTTTCCAAACTGTTCTGAAAACTGAGAGACAACACTATAAGAGACAATTAGTTAAGTGACAACTAAGACGACAAACAAAGTGAACTCTTGTTGCCATTTGCAGATGTGTTGCTTGCTTTCAAGTGCCCGAAGAGTAGTCCTCCACTAGCTACACGGTAACATTTGCGTCTCGAAGTAACAACTAAAATACAGTTGGAATCAGATAATATTAACTCCTGTAATTAATAACTGCAGTGTGGCACAATGATGATTTCAATATTCATTTCAAGTTGGAACAGCAAGGAATCGTACGTTGCCATACAGTGTGAGCAAACCTGCAGTTATTAAAGTTGTAGCTAGGGCCTAGCTAACAAAACAACAACAACAAAAAACCATGCATCCTATTGTTGTAGCCTAGGAGCTGGCTTGATAAATTATTCTAGCCTTACTTTAACATTAGCCTCAGTAAGACAAGGTCTGTATACTGATCTGTAATGATCAATGGCCCGTGGCATTTTGACTATTTAAATATTAAGACATCAACTAAATGGTATATATGGCTATGTACTTGGTGTTGATGGTAGTTTTTTTTTTTCAAAGTTCTTCGTTATCTGTTAATTTAAAGGCCAGTTTGGTATTGAAAAAGTCATTGAACTTGTTATTAAGATAACAACAATAAAGTTTGTTTATCTTTCAACCCATTTTTGTAATGTAATTCAATACCGTGATAATACTGTTTACCCTGATAAAAGCTTCGGCAATTACCTTGAAAATTTGATACCAACCCCATCAAACCTCAGCAGACCCCCTCAAGACCACATCAGACCCCTTTAGACCCTATTAGACCACATTCATTCACATGAAACCTCTAAGAGACCAAAAGAGACCCCATCAGACAACCTAGAGACCACATCAGACCTCATCATACAACATCAGCCCACATTAAGCCTCATCAGACCCTATTGAGACCACACCAGAACCCATTAGGCCTCATCAGATCCCATTAAACCTAATCAGACCTCCTTGAGACCACACCAGAACCCATTAGATCTCATCAGACCACATTGGACCACATCAGACCCCTTCAAGACCACATCAGACCCCTTAAAACCTTATCATACCCCCCTGAGATCACACCAGACCCCATTAGACCACATCAGAACACATTAGACCTTATCATGACCCCTCAAGACCACATCAGACCCCATCAAACCTCATGAGACCCCCTTGTGACCAAATTAGACCCCATCAGACAACATTAAACCTTATCAGACAACATCAGCCCACATTAAACCTCATCAGATCCCCTCAAGACTTCATCAAATCTCATCAGACCCCCTCAAGAACACATTAGACCCTATTAGACCCAATCAGACCACATTCATTCACATCAAATGCCCAAGAGGCAACATGAGAACAAATTAGACCACATCAGACAATATCAGCCCACATTAAACCTTGTAAGACCCCCTTAAGAGCACACGAGAACCCATTAGACCTAATCAGCCCACATTGGACCTTATCAGACCATCTCAAGACCACATCAGACCCCATTAAACCTCATCAGACACCATAGAGACCACATCAGACCACCTAAAGACCACATTAGACCATATTAAACCTCGTCAGACCCCCTTAAGACCACACCAGACCCCATCAGACCATGCTGGACCTCATCAGAAGAACGAATGTCATAATGGACCAACATAAGTAAATGATGACAGAATTTTCACTATTAGGTGAACTATTCCTCAAACACACACACACACACATTTTCACCTATTCATTTTGACTTGAGCTTCATCACGTCCGTTTGAACACATCTGCAGGAAAGAGACAATGGGCTCATCTGAATGTGGAAAAGAAAGAATGACAAACTAGAGTATATGCAGTATTTGTCTTTGTGTTCTCATTTTGTGTACCTCACAACATCGTTATTTCACCATATCTTGTGTTTTTATTAATAATAATAATAATAATTGTAAAGATTCAGAGGGAATGTGCTTTGTGTTTGCTGGAGCAGCATGTATTTGAAGTTAAATGAAACAGCTCATGAATGTCTATGAACTCCCTCATGCATCTACAATCCTCACTCTTTTAAAGCTGTAAGTCATACGCTGAACATAAGGAAAACGCTAAATCATTTTTCTGTTTATCTGCTTATTCGATCTTCAGCCATGAATTACTATATATCATTAAAGAGTTTGACAAATGAGAACTTTTTATTTTATTTTATTATGAAATCTCACTCGGAAACTAGGGTTATCAAACATTTGTAGTTATTCTTTGTTAAAATGACCTTATATCGTCCGTATTTACAAGGGTCCACTGTCCTGTATGGTTGATGCTGTGTTGAATGTGATCAGTAGGATAATGTGTCACAAAAGAGATTGCTGACGTGTTATTTTCATTCCTTTAATAATAGGGATTGCGTGTACATGCACACCATTATGCTGACAGCTACCAAAAAAATCAGTTTATTCAAAATGTCAGACAACACAAGAAACCCGGTGTAATAATCGGTGTAAGAATGTGCATGTAAACGCACTCAACGTCATGTTGCTTTTGCCATAGTGCATGCTGACATTCTTACTGTGTTGGTCACAAACTAACGCAAGAAAAACATTTCAGTTACAACGGGTAAGATTTTTGGAATTTACAGTGCAGCTGTCAATCTCTCAACCTCAGTCAAATGACAGTCAGGTGGCCCTGATTCAACCTCTGATGAAACAATCCTTAAACCTTTACAGAACACTTTTTACATTTTTAAGAAACATCAAATGGTTTTAACAGGAAGCTGGTATTTAAACAGGAAACACATAACCGTTCATTATTGAAATATTCTATCAAGCTGTCTCAAAAAGCTCATGCTCTTAGGCATGATATTATCTGCTTTAATTTAATAATCTTACGGACCCGAGGGGTTCGAACAATGACAATTTAAGAACACTTAATTCTCAAAACTGTTTGTCTGTTCATAGGAGCAAATATACATTAACACTGCTTTTTATGTTCATAATGTTTACCATTACCTGTACCATGAACCATTCTGGCAAAACAATAAAAATGTATTTATTTTAAAATTAAGATGTGTTGAGGCGTTTGCACATTCAATGTTCAAAATTTTGAGGATA
This sequence comes from Myxocyprinus asiaticus, assembly GCF_019703515.2. Taxonomy (NCBI): domain Eukaryota; kingdom Metazoa; phylum Chordata; class Actinopteri; order Cypriniformes; family Catostomidae; genus Myxocyprinus; species Myxocyprinus asiaticus. Next base: position 42,480,291 of record NC_059373.1, read on the forward strand.
CCACATTTCTTTTTGGCTTACGGTTCTGAGAGAACTGCAGGGGGTTCAAGAGAGACTGAAGAGGTTGCATTTTTACTTCATTGTAGGCCAATTTGAACCCTTTTCACAGACTGAATTAAAATTCTAACATATTTTATTACCATAGCACTAATAAAAAAAATTATTTTTTTAAAAAGTCACCACAGCTGTGATGGTGTTTTTAAAACAGCTGCTGGGGGAAAAGACAAGAATTTGACATTTTTTCTCCTTTGACTGCCATAATCTACCATCTCTGATTTTTACCTCTTTATGAAAAAGTCACTGAAATGTAACAGTGAATTTGTTTTTTTTTGTTTTTTGCAACTGGAGCACATGGCAATGCAAAAATGTTTTCCGTGGTCTCCCACTCCCATTTAAAAAGAAAAAATGTCATGTTTGCAGTTGTTTTATAATTTTAATGACAAATTTGACACCAGTGGGACCCATGTTCATGATCTCACCTAGGGTCCCACACACCCACAGGCCAGCCCTGCAGCAAACGGTAATGACTCGAGCGGCTTTTTGCTGTTATAACTATTGTAGTTCAACCCTAACTCAAGTATGCTGTTGCCAAATAAAGTAATATGCCAGCCTGATCTCATGAAAGTTAAAGTAACATGATTCTTACGAGACCAGGGCCTCGTTTCCCAATAACAATTGATCTTAGCATTTTCTGAGCGATTTTACATTCATGCATTATTTTTCACATGCGTTTCCTAAAACTGCTCTTAACATGAACGTGTGAGGACGCAGTTTAAGTGCTACTTAAGAGATGCTGTCCATAAACGTGAAGTGTTGAAATGTGACCGTATAGTGCTGCTCGTCATTGCAACTTCATTATGTGTGCGCGTAACCTTAAAAACGATTGTAATTTACCTCTCTGGAAATATTTAAAAATATTTTCTTAAATGTACAACTTAATTCAACACATAATTGCATTTTGTTTTGCAGAACGATATATTTATTTTACACAATCACTGCTTTGTTCATCAGATGTGCGTTTTAATATTTCGTTTTTGAAAATGTTCTCTGTGGTTCGAGATTAAAGCTTCCAGGATTAGTGAAGACAGCGGAGGCCCTGTGTATGGTCCTACAAATGACAACAAGCATTAATTTAATATAACGAAGTTCACTGTGTTATTGCGGAGCACAAAATAAGGAGACGCGTGGAAGCTGTGTTTTAGGGACATTCACCAATCAAAGGGGGAATCTGCTCTTTACTCCAAAGAAAATGATAACTGTAACAGCAATGCTACACAACACATGGTGCGGGCGAGAGTGCCCTTGTGTCAGAGGAGACAATATACTGTATGGACAACTTTCATGCACAGCAGCAAAGTATCGACTTTTCCTTTTGCTCTGATTGCAATTAACAATTCTCTGCACAATCATCCCACTACTTTGTTACCAAACTAGTCCACAGATAGCTTTTATTCGTTCATCCAATATTAACAACCATTTTATGAATTCATTATTAGCCTTTTTGGTTAAATGTATACTAATATTAAATCAGCAAAGTGTAGCTATATAGTTATTTAAATTGTATCAGGTGTAATTTCATGTTTGTCCGGCAGGTGTCTGCCTAAGTCTGTCCTTACGATGCTCTTAGTGCTGTACGATTACCCCAGAGCACTCTTTAATCTGAGCATTTTCAAGGACTACTTAAGATACAATGCTCTTGGAAAACAGCCACAAAACTGAATTGTAAGATGGATTCTACAGTGGCTTACAATGCTTTTGTGAAGTGAGGCCCCTGGTCAACTCCATAGACATTTAAACAAGGTCAGTAGTAAGCTGCCAGAGTGTTGCACTTTTTACTTTGTAGAAATGGCCTTAATATGGCAGCAAACATTCACTGTTGTTCCTATAGTTTCAGGAGAGAAACTGATTCATCTGCAGTATTTGCAGCAATTTTTGGCAGTACCATGTAGAAATGTTGGTCACTTCATGTTACATTCAAGAAATTAGAAGCAGTTACTCAGGCTGTTGAAGTGTTCCTTAAAGTATTGATAAATGTGCGAAATAAAACTACATCAATGTAGTTCTATCTACTTGTCTGGCAAGGAGAAACTTCTAGAAGTAGCAACTCCTTTTACCAGAAGATCAATTTAAAAAGTGTAATGTTCTAAAACTCAAATACTGCATTTGCACAAATTGATAGTTGCAAGTTAAACTCCCAGAAACACTTTATTGAAGATAAAAATGTTATTGAAGTTAAGGATTCAAATCCTCTGAAAGCCTTGAGGCTTCACAGGACTGCTGAAGCCTACGAGAAGAAAAAAAAAAAAAAAAAAAACCAATTATGAATTACATTTTAAAGTGTACACACACACACACACCTGTCCATCAAAACAGGAATCTTTACAGGGCACGTCAGAGGGCATGCACACTTCAGTGGTGCACATCAAGTAAATCTGTTTGTAGAGAACAGTTGTCAGCAACATTTCAGAGAGACACTACAGTCAGTTCTGGTGTTAATCCAATTACCTCCTCATCAAGATATTGATTGGTGGACTGGTCCAGGAATTGGAAGGCTCTGATCACAAAGCGCCGCTGGTGCCGATTTTGAGGCAGATCATCCATATAAAGGATGCCAGTGTTCTCAGAGTCATGAGGATTGGCACATCTGCAGAACATTGTTGAATATGGGTCAGTGACATCCAAGTTAAATTTAAGGCCAATCAATTTTAGAAAAAAAGGAACATGTTCGTGATGTGTAAAATTACTGCACGAGCTGCATTTTGACATTCATTTTTTTTTTAAATGACAGACATCTTGCTTAGAATCACTGATTTGATACTGAAATAACTGATGTCCTTACCCTTCAAACAGCAGAATCATGATATATTCAACAGACTTCGAATATGCAACACAGTAGTGCACCAGCAGAGTGGCTTCAGGTTTGGGGGATTTCAGACGCAGTTCCAGATAGACAGGGTTTCCCAGCAGAACATTCAGGGGCAGGTGATCATGTGGATAAAACGTGGTGAAGGTTTCATCTGCAGGAAATAGTCAACCAAGCAACAATAAGTAGGGCAGTATAGATCTTAACAGATGGTTGATCCAGTAGATGTATAGTGATCCCAAAAGTATTTGGACACTTGACATGCAAATATTAGCAACCATGTGTCCAAAGCAAAACATGTCACAATTAGTGTTTGTACTAGGGCTGCACACTTGGACGAAAAACAATTACAGCAGTTGCAATTATATAATCATGAAGTCTCAAAGCATTCCAGTTAGAGATCCTTAATCCATTGTGCCAAAATTCTCCATTTATAACATTTGGGCTACTTTGTGCATGAACGGAGGCAAATCCGACACATTTAAATTAGTCTAAAAGACATCAGTAAAGCTCACCATCAAAATTAATTGTAAACACATGCAAGTGAAGCAATTTAGGAACGCAGTTCTAAAGTTGATGCAAAGCCTACATAAATGGCATGCAACTGCCCCACACTAGTTTAATGTAAAAACTAGTGATGAATTTACAAAAGGAAATAAGCAATGACTAGTCATAATTGTGCAGCCCTAATTTATACTGCTAATGGCAGAAAACACAACAAATTGCACTTCTTTCCAAAAAGATATACCTCAAGAGCTATTACACAAGTTCAATAGGAAAATTTTAACTGCCCAATTACCTGGCCAGTGCATGAACTGAACTAGGGAGCTGATTGAGACGCACCCATTGTATTAGGCCACTTTATGGTTGTCAAATGTTAGTGGATCACATTCATAGTTAAAGGTTCATTCGAAGAAAAGCGCCGGCAGTATTTGATCGCAGATGACAGCCTTCTTGTTTTTTGACATCTAATACAATGACGTTCAGGCATTAAGTGGACTTAAGTATCCAAATACTTTTGGGACCACTGTAACATGCGTTGCTTGGACCAAAATATGCAACCAAAGTAACGTGACCTGACAACCAAGTTTTACCTTCAGCAATTAACAGCTGAACTCCAAACAGTCCCTCAGACTGCAGGTATGCAGGCAGGACAGGACTCCTAACCATGTATCCTGCACTGGCAAGCATTGCTGTGCCAGCAAGAGAACTGCCAAACATAGAGGTGTAGCGGCATTCGATGATCAGTCTAAGTAGTACAAAATACAGTTACATCTTTAATGGAAACCAATGGCAAGTTAAAAAAAAAAAAAAAAAAAAAAGTTATTTAATGCCAAGGACAGGTCATCTCACTACACAAAGTGCTTTGATCTTGCGGTCAGTCACTACAAAAATGATGTTTAGTGTTGACCGCAAGAGCCAAGCACTTTGATTGCAAAATGTTGACGTTAGTTGTCCCAGGTAGGGAGTTAATGTTGAAGACCTGCAACAGCAAAAGACAAGGTTAACACCATTAAGAGAACTCAAAACCTGATGTGTTTGTCCCTGGAGATCATGCCATACTTCAGGTTGAGGACAACAGGAACTGTCCGTACTTCAGCCAGGAAAACAGTTGTCTCACCAATGACCTGGGGAGGGGGGGTAAAGAGAAGAGAAAGCATGCACTTCAGAACAGTGAAGTGCTCTAGAACAACCTAGAAGCTGACGATTCCATGGCAAAATACTCACAAAAGAACGCGTTCCACATTCGTCAACAGAAAATTTGAAGATTGCAAAGTCATCATTGGCAATGACTGGTTTGCAACCAGCATTCCCAGCAACAGACAAACCTCTGGGGTCAACAGGGAGATTTGTGAAATTCTTGTGAACGGCAAACACAAAGTGTTTATCAGCAGTGCATCCTAGGGAAACAAGGCAACTCAATGAAAACAGCAAAGACAACATGGAAAGCCAAAATTCTTAGATGTTACTGGAGCATCATTTAAATCATAAGATACCAGTTAACAGAACCAAAAATACGCTTGACCCTTTTAGCCCTTGTGATGGCAAAAGGCCCTAAAGTTGGTGGTAGTTACAGCACAGGTGCATTAGACCAACTTTGCAATATTCAACCTCAACAGCCAATTCCTTAAAGCAGAACACTTTAAAATGTGATAAAGCTAACAACTCTAAACATGAAGCCAACACTAGACACTTAGCCTTAATTTAACAGGGTTAAATATTAAAAAACCAGTTAATGCAAATTAACATTTTAGGCCTCCCAAGTTAAAGTAAAAGAAACCAGAAATGTTTGCACCATGCCAACTTCTATAGCATTTATTTAAATGATGGGGGGAAAAAAAAAAAAAAAAAAAAAAAAGTCCATTTGTGGCTAGTACAGCCATTTTCTGGAATCAGATAAAATAATAAGGCCTAACAGTGTTAACAGCTGAAAGAGTTTTGACTGAAAAACATACGGTCCAGGGGATAGTAGCAGCCAGAGGTCACCTCATCGAAACACAACCCTTTGGCCTGACACTCGTCTTGAGTCACTGCTGAGATGCCATATGACACTCTCTGATCAGAAGGAATACTGCAACCTAAATAGAAAGTCTCACATTTCACAGGCTGCTACAAACCCACTTGTCATATGGAATTAATGAACATTTGTACCAAAAAAAAAAAAAAGTTACTGATTGATTGTCTTATGAAAGTCTAAGAATGGTAGAAAGTGGCTGGAGTTATATCACAGACTACTGCAGTGGGTGGTCAGGGGCAATTGTAACAAGTTAATTGCCTTGATTACTTTGATATGGTACCAAGTCTTTTAGCGGTCAGGTGCATTTAAAACGGAAGCCAACTACACCATTTGATTAGGGTTAAAACCATTAGCAAGATACTGATCAGCTGACAAGTAAACTTTTACCAAAACCAGATACGCTTAAAGAATTCAGTAAAGCGTTTTTTTTTTTTTTTTTTTTTTTAAATGTGATGCACACAATAGGTTATTTTCTGCCAATTTAAAATACACAAATGTTAAATAAACCATTAACCATTCCTGTAAAGTGTTTGCCAAATTAAGGGACAATTTTCATTTTGAATTTTCACTGACATACTACATTGTATTTTAGTGCACCTCCACAAGAACACTTAACTTCAAATTTCAGAAGTCTATAAAATTCTACATTAATTGGGTGGCTCAAGGGGAGACTTTAATACAGTGGTCCTCACAGTGGGGTGCGCAGGTCGCAACAAAGTGTTGCAGGGGTTACTGGATTAACTTGCCGTTATTGATCAATAGTAATAATACCTATGGCTCTTAACGTGCTGAAGACTGCAGCAGACTTGAGACAATTAGCACATACTTTGATAAAAATGAGAATCAATTAAACACTTTCCAAATTGGTAGAAATAAACTGCATAGAAGTGCACTTCACAGCCATGACATTTTTACCAGCAGTGTTTGAATCAGTCATTTATTTTTCTCTCTAGGTTGTGGGTTTAAGTTAAATGGTCATCAAAACTAAACATAACAGCAAATACTGCACACCCAAAATATCACAAGTCACATTTAGACAGTTACATTTTGATATTTTAAATCAAATTTGACTTGAACTAGCCCCCCAGTTTCCCCTAAAAGGCAATACTGGAGAAAACAGGCTCAACACATGCCAGAGCAATGAGTGTGTCAGAGTGCAACGCTTACCTCCTGGTTGGTGGAGTGGCAGTATTTTTGGTGGGGGTGGTGACAAAGTAGCACTTAATTTGGCACCCTTGGGCCCCAGTGATGGCTCACCGAAGAGTCGTGGGGATGCAGCAGGACCGGCAATGTTGAGATGTTTTGGACTTGCAGAATGATCTTCAACGCGTTTTGGGGGCACAGCAGGACCTGCAACACGTAGACGTTGTGGGGATGGAGCAGGACCTGCGATACCTAGACGTTTTGGGGACTTCATAGCAGGACTCCGCTTTGCATCACAAGACAAAGTGGCAACGTCTAACTGTCCAGCTTCATCAGGATACAGCACCCTCACAGTGTAACGTCCACCCTAAAGACAGGAGTTACATTTTGATAGACTACAAGACTAACTTTACTAAAACAATGCACCAAAAAAAAAAAAAAAAAAAAGGGAACATGACCCAGATAGCACATGTACATCTGAGATGTCGGTTTTAGATCTTTTCATCTGGAACACATCACAATCTAATTAACAGCTGAAAGATCAGATTTACAAACATTAAAACCATGCATGTCTCAAGACATCTGATGAATGTCTTATTGACACTCAAGAAGAAACATCTGCAGTGCATCTAAGATAAGCAAACAACCTAAAAAAAAAAGCTTTCAGATGCAAACACATCAAATAGACATCTGGTCTGGGTGATGTTCATGTGCTATCAGGGGAATTACCAGGAACCTGTATGGAGAAGCTAAATGGGGTCAAGTCTGATTTGGTGTTTGAGCAGAAATGTTCCTAGAAATAAAAATACCTGCATGGTAACATAGCAACCGGTGTAGGAAATAAGCAGAATATTATGGCCCTGGCCACTTGTCAGAGAATATCCACATCTCCGTGGGGCTTTAAGCACAGACTGAATTACAGATGAACCTGAAAAGAGATTTTAAAAGGGAAAAACTGAAAGGCAAACACAAGTTACCAACATAAACCATTTGCTATTGCAGCTTAACTTCAAAAATGTTTAACTAGTCTTCCAGATGGGCCAAGCTGGTCTGTTTTGATGGTTTTAGAGACTTTTGTCAGCTGTTCAGACTGGGAGACCAGCTAAACAAACTTGAGACAAGCAAACTACCTGAGCTTGGTTTAAACTGGTTTCCCCAGCAAGAATAATACTCACCCAAGATATTCACCAGACTGCGTGAACCAGAGGGCAAAATCGCTTTTATAGCGTCATTAGTACAGTTAACAATCAACCCAGACTTCACTTGAGGACTGTCTTTAAGCAGCACTTCTGAGTAGTCTTCAACCTGTATGGCAGCTTCACCCTCATTAAGTTGACGTACGTTTGGAAAAGCATCTGAACCAGAAATCTGCTTTGAACTCTGCGACACAACCAATTCAAAACAACACAAAGCCAGAAATACAAACATATTCACTCGCTGTTGAGCCATGTGTGCATAAACCTGAACCAAAGATCTAATGATAACGCAGCGCCGTCAGCTATTTTAAGCGTCAGACTTAGTTCAGAACACCTGTCTCACAGCAGCTCGAGGATAATGGAATTTCAGTCAATTAGTCCACGTTGATATTAAGTCATGTGATGTCTTTGCCCACACAGAACAACCTTATTAATATTCATGAGCCTCGCTGTGACACTCAGTCTACAGTAGATGTTTTTTGTTTTCTGTTTTGACTTTAAAATTATTAGGACAGTACAGATGATTTAAATATAGCAAGGAGCCAGCCGTCAATACAACATAAAATAAACAAGTAAATAATTGTATATATGTTGCTTCTGCAGAAACTGTAATAGCCATCGAATAGAGAGTAGGCATTCACTGAAGATTTAAAGGTGCACTCAGTAATTTTTTACTCCTAAAGAAATTAATTGTAATTTTGAAACATATATAAAATCATGACCTCTCGCTATGGAGCTAAATTCATGACTAAAGTCTTTGAAGCATAAAGGCCTGGTGTATTGCTCTAATCGAAAAAAATAAATGCATTGTATTATCAGTGCTTGCATTTAAATGCATTGAATTTACAGTGCTTGCATTTTGGGAGGCTGAAATTTAACATGGTTGTATTTCTAAACATTGAATATTTCATTTGGAAACATTTCACAACTAATTTCATTATTAAAAATTAAACAATAAATATTCACCTTCCAAAGTTCGTATCCAAAATATTCAGTTAATTTGAAAATACAATCTAGATTTTTCAACAAGTAAAATTCAGCCCGTTCTAAATTAGTTTCTTCAAATTCAGTAGTTCAAATTCAGTTGGAAATTCAACCTTCCACATCCAGGAACTGCAGAAAAAGCAGCAGAGTGCACAATGCACAATCTCAACCTGGTGCTATTCGTTCTCACCAGTAGGTGGTGCAATGCAGTCAGGTGTTGACTGCTGAATACCAAAGCTACAGGTAGAGAGAACAGCTGTGTATGTTTTGATAGTTTGTTTTTCAAAATTGTTCATGGGTAGAAAATAGATAGATATTTGATTTGGACATGTGGGTGGGCATGAAACGCACCATTCCACTGATTGTTCAACCCGCGTCATCATCAGTTCCTCAATGCTGTGCAACAGAAAAATTATCCATCGCTGCTCAACTTTTATTGCAACTACATATTATCTCTCTCTCTCTCTCTCTCTCTCTCTCATTAAGCAGCCAGACTAAGGAATGCCTGTGACACAAACCGTACTAGTCAGGGAAGGGTCTATAGACACGAAGCCCTGTCTATAGAGAGGGCTTAGTGATGTCATGTGTATTTTATTAATTCATGTTTTTCTTGTCTTTTATTTTGAAAAGATTATTTCTAGTTCCTGTTTCATGTCATGTGGTTCCCTTGTCATGTGATTTAATGTTTTCCCTCCATGTTCACATGTCTTGTTTTCATTGGTTCATTGTTTGATTATCTTGTTTAGAGGTCTGTTTGTTCATTGGTTTATGTTCTCCCATGTTCATGTATTTAAGCCTCATGTTTTTCTTTGTCCATTGTCAGGTATTGTTGAATGTAACTTTGGTTGTGTTTGGTAACGTAGTCATAGTTTATGCCAAGCCAAGCCAAGCCAAGCCAAGCCAAGCCAAGCCAAGTCAAGTCAAGTTCATGTTTATGCTTATGTTTCATGTTTAAAGTTAGGGTTATTTGGATATCACTTTTGTTTAATAAATTGCACTTGGGTTCTTCATTCCATTGTCATCGTCTTCATTGTCAGTGCCAGCCACTCTTTACATAAATATCTGACCGACAAATATGAACCCAGCAGTTTGGCTTCTTCACCTACATCAGGGGAGTCGTCCCCTGGAGGATTATGCAGAGGACATTTGTGCTCTGGCATGCCAGGTGGATTTTAATGAGGTGGCCCTCAAGGACTGTTTCCGATTTGGACTGAATGAGCCCATCTCTTTTCTGATGCCAGGCGGTCAGATTACCCACAACGTGGCTCAATATATCGACCTCGCCCTGCAGATTATTGGTTCCACGTTCACTGTGGGGGAGGCGGATGCTGAGCCAGAGGTTCACAACATGGCCACCGAGCAAGAGGTCCACGACATGGCCGCCGAGCCAGAGGTCCACGACATGGCCGCCGAGCCAAAGGTCCACGACATGGCCGCCGAGCCAGAGGTCCAAGACATGGCCGCCGAGCCAGAGTTTCAGGTCATGGCCGCCGAGCCAGAGTTTCAGGTCATGGCCGCCGAGCCAGAGTTTCATGTCATGGCCGCCGAGCCAGAGTTCCACGTCATGGCCGCCGAGCCAGAGTTCCACGTCATGGCCGCCGAGCCAGAGTTCCATGTCATGGTCGCTGAGCTAGCGTCATCTTTTGTCACAGCAACGCCTCAGCCTGCTCCATGCCACGTCACAGCCATGCCTGAGCCTGCTCCATGCCACGTCCCAGCCACGCCTGAGCCTCCTCCATGCCACGTCCCAGCCATGCCTGAGCCTGCTCCATGCCGCATCACAGCCACGCCCGAGTCTGCTCCATGCCATGTCATAGCCACATCTGAGCAGTTGGACCTGGAGATGGTTCCCGCCCTTGTACCCGCCCTTAGTTCTCCTGAGCAGGCAAGGGGAACTTTCAACCCTCCGACCCTGCCTGGGCCCTCTGAGCCCTGGACTCCGCCTTGGCCTGTTGGTCCCTCGACATTGCCTCAGCTCTGCGTTCCCTCTGCTCCACTGTGGTCCTTCAGCCTGTCGGCTTTACCGGGGTCCCTCGTCCCTCCGGCTCCTCCTTGGTCTGTTGGTCACCTAGTTCCGCCTTGGCTCTCCGATCCTCTGGCTGTGCCTCGTCCCTCCGATCTGTCAGCTCCACTGGGGACCTCCTTCCCTACGGCTCCGCCTTGGTCCTCAGTCCCACTGGCTCCGCCTCAGTCTTCCGATCCCCCAGCTCCGCCTTGCTCCTCCGAGCCTCCAGCACCACCTTGGTCCTCCCTGCCATCGGCTCCACCCTGGCCCTTCGAGTCTTCGGCTACTCTCCAGGCACTAAGTTCCATGGTGTCGCCCTTCAAGTCTCTCACGGCTTTGCTTTCCATAGCTCCGCCCCTCAAGTCTCTCTCAGGGCCCCACCTTCCATTGACTCTGCCCTGGTCCCATGCCCCACACCCTGTCTCACCAGGCCATGCCCCACGCCTCAAGACCCCCCCCCCAGCTCCCTACAGAACTTTGGAACTATGTCATGTTTAATGTGTGTGTTCATGTTTTGGGGCGTCGGGAGCTGCCCCTTAGTGGGGGGGAAATGTCATGTGTATTTTGTTAATTCATGTTTTTCATGTCTTTTATTTTGAAAAGTTTATTTCTAGTCCGTGTTTCATGTCATGTGGTTTCCTTGTCATGTGATTTCATGTTTTCCCTCCATGTTCACGTGTCTTGTTTTCATTTTTTCATTGTTTGATTATCTTGTTTATAGTTCTGTTTGTTCATTGGTTTATGTTCTCCCATGTTCATGTATTTAAGCCACATGTTTTCCTTTGTCCATTGTCAGGTATTGTTGAATGTAACTTTGATTGTGTTTGGTAACGTAGTCATAGTTTATATCAAGCCAAGCCAATTCAAGTCAAGTCAAGTCAAGTTCATGTTTATGCTTATGTTTCATGTTTAAAGTAAGGGTTATTTGGATATCACTTTTGTTTAATAAGTTGCACTTGGGTTCTTCATTCCATCATCATCGTCTTCATCATTGTCAGTGCCAGCAGCATCGTTACAAGTGCCAACATTCTTCCGCGTAAGCATGGATTCTGCAACCCATGTGTTCCAGAGAAATATTAGTTGTCTGTTTTAGAAATAGCCTATTGATGTCCCTCGCATCAATAGGCTATATTTTATTTAGCTGTCAGCTATCAAAATCCATATCAAAAGGTGTGGCAAAGCTGCACACAGTGCAATCCACTGGACCATGCGGAGCAGATGCATTTACATTGTAGTGAAGTGCAGAGCAATATATGGAATGCACTGGCTTTTAAAAATGTTTATAAAAAGATTGCCGATATATTTGTCCAGGTTATTACATAACTTAGATGTTTGAAGAGCTGATTGCTGTGTATGCAGGCATTACGTATAATGTAGTAAGGTGACCAGTCCCGAATTGGAAACTTTTTTGTCTAATTTCACTTATTTGTCCATGGCTGGGTTTCCAGAGGCACTAAGTAGAACTTCAGTATCACTAAAGTAGTACTAGTCTCTATGGCGCGTTTCCCAAAAAGCATCAAAATAGTAAAGTAAAAGCTTTGTAAATTAAAGAGGGATTTGTACTGCTCTAAAGTCATTAGTGCAACTTAAATGTATCTTTCTCTCATTTTCACAGTTTATCAGAGAATAAGGAAAGTTTAATATCTTGTATTGATATATTTGGATAATTGGAAAGCCATAGCCTGAAACAAGGCTTTGGGTGTGCCAATGGAAAACTGTGTTCAAGAACTTAAGCAAAAAGAAGTGATTTGTTTTTTTTTTATTTATTTTTTTATTTTATTTTTTTATTTTTTTTACTTTAACAAGAATTTAGCGCTAAATTTATTTTCTATTTAGCCCTGCATTACATTATAATGAATTTATTAGCTTAAGCAAATTACACTTTTATCAGTGGAGTTGTTAGGCCTGTTAATATTTCCAAATGTTATGTTTAATATTTAGTCAAAAAATTTGATTAAATTATTTTAGAATGTTACATAATTATTTTCCAAAATCTAGAGGACAAATGCACAGGTAAATTAAGGGACAATTTTCACTAATTGACAAAAAATACTATACCAGGTTTTACATTCACTGATTCAAAAACTTCCAATACCATGTGCATTCAGTTTCCAGCAAAAGAAACAAACTTTTGGCAACATTACAGACCCTTATTATGATTCACATTGCATGCATCACATACATACATTTCTATCATTAACCTCTATAAAATTGAGCATCAGTATGAAACCCCATCTTACCAAAGTCATCATTATTTATTTAATTAAATGCTGTGATCGTCATTAACTTTCAGTGTCTCAACAAGGTTACGCATTATTGTCATGTTGAGAAGACAAACTCTTGGACATACTGGCTAAGGTTTCAGCGTTGGACTGGACAGCTTCCGTAATGAAGCATTTAAGTTCTACTTTATAATGAGCAATCTAAGTGCTGTTTTGGGAAACAGGCATTCTCTATGTAAAATAACGAGCAGCGTTAATTAAGATGATCATAAAAGTTTAAGTTGCAGCCTATATATATATATATATATTGTTTGTTTTGTTTTTTGTAAAAAGTACACATTAATTTATTCCCACTTATCCTAAGTAAGGTTGAGCCTATTCCAGGAACATGTTTTTTTTTATTATTATTTATTTTTTTATTTTTTTTATCTAACATTAGAAAAGCTGAAAACTATGCTTTGACTTTTACAAATGAAGATAGATATGTCTCTGCTAGAAATTAAAATACTGTTAGCCAAGATAAGATTATTAGAATTTTTATTAACATTTTTACGTCTGTCAATTACATTTCTGATTTTAAAAATCCTCGACTGTGTAGAAGTCCTTTGTTTTTTGGAATTATTTACTTCAGCACCGGACATTAATACGCAGATATTGACATAGTTCAGGAAATGCAAATAAATAATTAAATAAATAAATAAACAAGGCTCAGTTTACAATAGTACTGTCACAGTTATTCACCTTTCTGTTCTGATGACTCTTATTTTGAATTGTTTCTCTGGACTACATCTCCCAGAATTCACTGTCCTCATCACTTCCATCTGTTCCCCATCTTCCTTACCTGTCCTCCATTCCCTCATTAGCACTGTTTGTATAAATACCCTCCTGTTTTGTTCATTCAATGTCAGTTCTTGAAGTGTTATGTTTTGATTTGTTCCACTCCAGCGTTTGTTTCTCTCCAGTGATTACTATTGTAGAGCCTTTTGTTTGTTCCACTCCAGCATTCATTCTACTCCAACGATTGCTAGTAAAGGATTTAAAGTATTTACTCCTGCGTCTCCACTCTTCCTCTCCACGACCATTACATTACAGAAGAACTGAGCAAACTAAATGGATCTACCACCTGCAGTAGCCATCCTCCTCCTCGAACAAGGAGATCGTCCAGTAGAGGATCACATGCGTGAAATTCTCCATCTCGTGAATTTGGTGCACTGATGACCACACTCTGAGTTTCTTCAGGGCTGGCCTGAATAGTACACTGAAGGAGCTTATGCCTCCGTGTCCTCACTGGACGATCGGCGACTATGTGGAGGTGGCTCTGCAGCTCGCCTTTCACTGTGGGTATGGAGGATGAGGACTTTGAATCTCCTCCCACAGTGGATGCCCCATGCCTGCCACGGTTAACAAGCCAGCGCCCATGCCTGTAGCCTCGACCGTCCCATAACCACACTCTCCGCTGGCCGGAAGAGGAGCAGAAGGAAAAGTACACCTTCTCTCCAGTCTCTGCCCATATTCACGACCACGGAGGTCATTCCCCAGTCTCTGCCTGTACTCTCTCTACCATGGGAGTCACTTCCCAGTCATCCACGGCTCTTAGCCCCGAGCCTTCCACGGACTCTTCCCTCGATCCTCCCAAGACTCTGCCTTCCACGGCCTCATTCCTCGAACCTTCCATGACCTCATCCCTTAAGCCCTCCATGGCCTCGTCCCTGGATCCTCCCATGACTCTGCCTTCCATAGCTCAGCCCCTTGAGCCTCCCATGGCTCCGCCTTCACTGGCTCTGCCTTCCATGGATCCACCCCTCAAACCTTCCATGGCTCCACCTTCCTTCTCTCCGCCTTCCACGGCTTTGCCCCTCAAGCCTCCCACGGCTCTGCCTTAGTCGTGCATCTCCAGACTCCACCTGCCTCCGTCGACCCTTCCTTGGCTCCGCCCTCTGTGTCTCCTACTGCTCTGCCCTCAATCCCTGGATCTCCCCCTCTTACGGCTCTGTCCATTCCACCACGCTCTCACTACCTGTGTCTCAATACCCCAATCCTCCTGTGGCTCTGCCAACTCCTCCATTTCCTCCCCTTGAGACCCAAATCCTCCATCCTCCTGTGGCTCCGTCTCCAGACCCATCTCTGGCTCCACCATCAAGACCTCTAGTTCCTGCTCTGTGGCCACCTCCCAGACCTCCTGACCCAATCCCTGTCCTGCGGCCACCTCCCAGGCCCCTCAATCTTTTCCCAGCCCTGAAGCCTCCCCCCAGACCTACTGTTAGTCTTCCTTGGATCCTTCACCTTCTGCATCACCCTACCCTCCTCATCCATCTTTGGGGCTCCAGGAGTCGCCCTTTAAAAAGGGGGGGGGGGGGAAATGTCACAGTTATTTGCTGTTCTGAGGACTCTTATTTTCAATTGTTTCCCTGGACTACATCTCCCAGAATTCACTGCCCTCATCACTTCCATCTGTTCCCCATCTTCCTCACTTATCCTCCATTCCCTCATTAGCACTGTTTGTATAAATACCCTCATGTTTTGTTCATTCAGTGTCAGTTCTTGAAGTGCTACGTTGTGTTAAGTTTTGATTCTAAGATTTGCTGTACTCCAGCGACTCTTGTAGAGCCTTTTGTTTGTTCCACTCCAGTGTTTGTTCTACTCCAACAATTGCTAGTAAAGGATTTAAAGTATTTACTTCTGCGTCTCCTCTCCACAACCCAACGTAACAGGTACAATGTTAAATAAAAAAATGTTCCAGCAAATCATATTAATGGAATAATTGCGTCTTACATTAATTTAATAAACTGTGGTCATCCTACTTTGTCTGCCTACACAGCAATCAGTGATTCAGGGCTGGTTCTAGACATTGAGAGTTTCTAGACAATTTATTTTGAAGGCACCCAAAAAAAATTTTTTCTTTGTGGCATGACATACAACAAAGTGGTCGCTCATTCAAATAATCGCTTTAGCAATCTGGTTAAAGTAGTATTTTTTTTTTTTTTTTTTTTTTTGCAAGCTTTGGCAAAACTAATCAAGTCAAGTAGTTTTTGACTATAGTTCTTCCACAGAGGTGCTCATTGTTGTAGCCTGGTAACTTCTAAACATTTTGTTATCTGATAAAAAAAAAAAACCTGTGTACCTCATGAGAGTTGCCAGCCAATCAGAATCAACAGTCTGACAGCTCTTGCAATTTACATCATGCTTGCTGATGTCTGAGACTGATACTAACCCTCAGCATTGACCAAATTAAATTCAACTTCAAACATTCTTGACTTAACTGTTTAGTGTTTTACAAGTACAAAAACTAAAATATAGAGAGTGCAAAATAATCAATCCCATATCCATAGCACATTTTGAAATAATGACATACTTGTATTACATATTCATGTTCAGATAGATTCTAGCCATTATTGAAACTCCAGCACACCAAAGAATATGCATTTTCCTATTTCCTGCTTTGTAGGAAACACTACAAGAATAAATACAACCATTTTAATAAATATTTTATTAACATTCATTATACATTATAGCCTATTCATTATAATGTTATTATATTAATTATACATTATCTGTCAACTACTATGAATAGTCTGTTAGAACACATGGCATGGTGTTTCTAACAGAAACATGTTGCATTCAGTGTTACTGTGTCAAAGTTCAAAATCTTTAAGCTTGTTCTCTGCAAGTCAAGCATGTAAATAAAGGACTCACATGCATGACTTGTTGGGCAAACAGAATAATATTTTGCATTTTATTTGATCACCTCTCAATTTCTCCTGCTCTTGTTTTTGCGTACAGCTTATTAAATGATCTAACATCTTATGATTCATCATAGTTTTGCCTCCTGTTTCCTAAAGCCATCAAAACTTAAGTAGTACTTGAAAATGCTCGTAGATTTATGCGTGCTCTGGAGTAATTGTACAGTGCTAAGAGCATCTTAATACAAGGGCTGGGTTTCCCAATAACCGTGCAACTTAAGCTTTAATGATCATCTTAACTAATGTCACTCGTTATTTTACGATAGAGTAATGCCTGTTTCCCAAACCAGCATGTATATCACTCGTTATAAAGTAGAACTTAAGTGTTTCATTGCAGGCACCAAAGGTGCTGATCACCTGCTGATCAAAGGTCTTCTCAACATGAAAATAAGGTGGAAATACTGACAAACATACAGTAGTTTATAACCTTGTTGAGGTGCAAAAATTTATTACATAACTATTACAGAATTTAATTAAAGAAATTAGGCATCATTATGTATCATGCAATTTGTTACTGCCTTGTAAAAAGACTATAGGCAAGCCGATTTGAACCAGCCACTGGAGGAAGGAAGAAGAGGAGGAGGATGAAGAGAGAGAAGGAATCTCATTGCACACTCTTGCTCTAATCTTCTTTGTTAACCATATTTTGTTAACCATATTAATTAAGGCATATTTATTTAATTTTTAAACTGTGTGTTCACATTACTCACGTCTTATTAAATAATCTGTTTAATAAGAACATGTCATCTTTACAATTATGCCTATCAGTGAAGGCTAATATAATGATGTACTGTATTACATGTCATGTAAATTTAGACCTATGTTGCATCCACAGGCTGCGGAGACTGCCTATTGATTTCATAACGATTTTTTCAGCACATTTTTTATCCTCTGAAATAATTTACAATGGCTTTCCAATGATCAAAATATATTAATACTATTTTTAAATGTCTCATTTTCATTGATTAACTGTGATAGAGGTCAGAAAGATATTTAAGTTGCACTTAATGGACTTAAGAGCTGTTCAAGAGCATTAATTTACGAACGTTTTTATGAACTACTTAGATAACTATGCTTTTGAGAAACGCGACTTAGAGATTAAGTACTACTTAAGTGCTACTAACGTCCTACTTAGTGCTTCGGGAAACCCAGTCAATGTTAATAATAATAATACATTTGGCAGACGCTTTTATCCAAAGCGACTTACAGTGCACTTTTAAGAGGGACAATCCCCCTGGAGCAACCTGGAGTTAAGTGCCTTGCTCAAGGACACAATGGTGGTGGCTGTGGGGATTGAACCAACAACCTTTTGCTTACCAGCTCAATGCTATAGTCCACTATGCCACCACCACTCCTGCCATATAATAATAATGCATAAAATAGATATATAAATGGATGAATAGATAAAATAAAATCAGTGAGAACAGAAAATCACAATGACTTTTCTCATCATCTCCTTTTCCTTTCTGACACCCAAGGGTGCTCTCGCCCGCACCACGCGTTGTGCAGCACCACATTTCTGTCACCGTTATCACCTCTAGGAGTAAAGAGCAGGGCTCTCGATTGGTGAATGTCCCTAAAGCGCAGGTTCCACATGTCTCTGTCAGGAATTCAAGACACACAAGTTGTAGTTAGTGAAACCAAGTGCGAGAAAGTTTACCGAGTTTCACAGGATTACAGGGTTAACACAGTGAGATCAATGGTACAGGTGGTATAATACAGAAGAGGAGCGTCACAAACTGACGAGGGATTCACAAGGTTTAAAGTCCACAGAGCTGAAGAAGAGGAGTCAGGCGAGGTTGCTGAATAAACAATAAACTGATATCAACGAAGATCTACGAGTAAATACAGAAGGTAAGTAAACACTGCGTGAGAGCAGTGCAGTTAAACTAGAGTCCTTTGTGTGAGACTTGACAATGAAGTGGCATGAAGGTGAGTTATTTATGCAGGCGGTGATAAGCGAGTGAACTGAGTGCAGGTGCGGTGAATTAGAAATTGGGTGATGAAGAGCGGAACGCTGAGGGAGGTGGAGAGCCCAAGGGAGGCGTGACAGTACCCCCCATCCCCCCCCCACAGGCCACTCCCGAGGACCGACACCATGGATGCCCTTGTCCACGCAGAGCTGGCCACTCTGGGTGATCCGCGAGGAAGGTGGAAAGCAGCGAGGGGCCCAGGATGTCGTCTCAAGCCACACAAGACCTTTCTTCTGGGCCGTACCCCTTCCAGTCGACCATGTACTCCAGACGACACCTCCAGCACTGGGAGTCCAGGATTTCCCATACGGAATACACGGATCCTCCTCCAGGAGTGGCAGGGGGGTTTCATCACCCCCATTGGGCTCTGTGTGAGTGGGAGACAGGGGAGGTTGGTAATATAGATAAGAAGGCGCAAGGTTGGAGCTTAATCAAATCAAATCAAATCACTTTATTGGAGGTTGGAGCTTAAGAGGCTGGCCCTGGCATTGTGACAATACCACTCCGATGCTGGTGGTGGAGGCATCGACTTCCACAATGAACGGGAGCTCCGGATTTGGATGTCAAAGTATGGGAGCGGAGGTGAAAACCCGTTTGAGGGTCTGGAAGGCGTGGGTGGCATCAGGTGACCAGGGTAATTTTTTGAGATTTTGGCGCAGTAGGGAGGTTAATGGAGCGGCGATATAGCTAAAGTTCCTGATGAACTGCCGGTAGAAGTTGGCGAACCCGAGGAAGCGCTGGAGTTCCTTGACTGTAGTTGGTGTTGGCCAGGACTATACCGCTTCGACCTTACCCTGATCCGTCCGAACTCCCTCCGGTCCGATGCAGTAACCCAAGAACTGGACTGAAGGTAAGTGGAAGGCACACTTTTCCACTTTCAGGTACAGGTTATATTCTCAGAGATATTAGAGGACTACTGTAACTGGATGTGCTGTACGTGCTCAACGGGGGATTTGGAGTGAATGAGGATGTCGTGAAAGTAGATGATGAGGAATCGATGCAGATAATCATGGAAGATCTTATTCATGAATCCCTGGAAGATGGAAGGGGCATTGGCCAATCCATACGGCATCACCAAATATTTGTAGTGGCCAGTAGTGGTCACAAACGACGTTTTACATTCGTCCCCCTCACAGATACGGACCAGATTATAAGCACTGCACTGTAATCCTCCATCGCGTGTTGCTCGGGTAGCGAGAGGGGATACACTCGTGTGTACCTGGTGTTCATTGGTCCTGGAAGCTTTCATCTGGACCCACAGAGCAATTTGTGAAACGAAACATTACAAATGCACATAAATGCACACCTGATGAACGAAGCATTGATTGTGTAAAATAAATACACAATCGTTCTGCACAAAACTATTGCAAAACAAAATGTAATTATGTAGTTAATAGGATGAATATATCTTTAAACATTTCCAGGGAAGTAAATTACAAATGTTTATAAAATGATGCACAAATATAATGATGTTACATGTTGAGCATCATCCACCCAATAAAACCTGCCAGAATATACTAATAGTTTGCAAATAAAAATAAACTGCATTTTGTCGCACACAAAATAGCTCACATGATAATAATCATATTCCTGTTAGAAAATGTAGTTAGACAATGGTTTTTATTTCAAATAAGCAAATGTATATGGTTTTGGTGTACTGAAATGTGTCGTGTCACGCTTCTCACTGAATCAGTTTGTTTCGCTCAGCAGATAATTGATCACGTTTTGTCTCTATCGATGTAGTTAACATCCAACACACAAACAACAACCGCATATGAGCAGTAATAGGCTGACCACATCCTCTTTTACCCGAGCCTATCCAATTGTCTGGCATAATCAATGTTGCTGTCTACACCAGGTGCGCAATGTGGTGCGACGGCTTGAAGCTGTCTACACTGGACGCATCAAAGCGAACGTTCTAAAGGCCATTACACACTAGCAATCCTTTAAAACGTTCACTTTTACGAGTATCTAGTAAACTTTCAATAAGAGGCATGCAGCAAATCATGGGCGGTTTTGCTAGCAGCACGCAAGCGGTGCTCGTGCACCCAATATCCTGCCGCTTTCACGTGCACGGCTCTTCGTGACGGGCGCCGCGAGAGGTAAAAATATTTTATCTTTTTCTGAGCTGCTGCAGCAGTCATTGAAAGGCTTATTATTCACAGCCAATCATACAGCAATTTACTGAGCTCATATCAGATTGCTGAAAACATGGAAGAAAAGATACAGGTGCATCTCAATAAATTAGAATGTCATGGAAAAGTTCATTTATTTCAGTAATTCAACACAAATTGTGAAACTCATGTATTAAATAAATTCAGTGCACACAGACTGAAGTAGTTTAAGTCTTTGGTTCTTTTAATTGTGATGATTTTGCTCACATTTAACAAAAACCCACCAATTCACTATCTCAGAAAATTAGAATACATCATAAGACCAATAAAAAAAACATTTTTAGTGAATTGTTGGCCTTCTGGAAAGTATGTTCATTTACTGTATATGTACTCAATACTTGGTAGGGACTCCTTTTGCTTTAATTACTGCCTCAATTCGGCGTGGCATGGAGGTGATCAGTTTGTGGCACTGCTGAGGTGGTATGGAAGCCCAGGTTTCTTTGACAGTGGCCTTCAGCTCATCTGCATTTTTTGGTCTCTTGTTTCTCATTTTCCTCTTGACAATACCCCATAGATTCTCTATGGGGTTCAGGTCTGGTGAGTTTGCTGGCCAGTCAAGCACACCAACACCATGGTCATTTAACCAACTTTTGGTGCTTTTGGCAGTGTGGGCAGGTGCCAAATCCTGCTGGAAAATGAAATCAGCATCTTTAAAAAGCTGGTCAGTAGAAGGACGCATGAAGTGCTCCAAAATTTCATGGTAAACGGGTGCAGTGACTTTGGTTTTCAAAAAACACAATGGACCAACACCAGCAGATGACATTGCACCCCAAATCATCACAGACTGTGGAAATTTAACACTGGACTTCAAGCAACTTGGGCTATGAGCTTCTCCACCCTTCCTCCAGACTCTAGGACCTTGGTTTCCAAATAAAATACAAAATTTGCTCTCATCTGAAAAGAGGACTTTGGACCACTGGGCAAAAGTCCAGTTCTTCTTCTCCTTAGCCCAGGTAAGACGCCTCTGATGTTGTCTGTGGTTCAGGAGTGGCTTAACAAGAGGAATACGACAACTGTAGCCAAATTCCTTGACATGTCTGTGTGTGGTTGATGCCTTGACCCCAGCCTCAGTCCATTCCTTGTGAAGTTCACCCAAAATCTTGAATTGATTTTGCTTGACAATCCTCATAAGGCTGCGGTTCTCTCGGTTGGTTGTGCATCTTTTTCTTCCACACTTTTTCCTTCCACTCAACTTTCTGTTTACATGCTTGGATACAGCACTCTGTGCACAGCCAGCTTCTTTGGCAATGAATGTTTGTGGCTAAACCTCCTTGTGAAGGGTGTCAATGATTGTCTTCTGGACAACTGTCAGATCAGCAGTCTTCCCCATGATTGTGTAGCCTAGTGAACCAAACTGAGAGACCATTTTGAAGGCTCAGGAAACCTTTGCAGGTGTTTTGAGTTGATTAGCTGATTGGCATGTCACCATATTCTAATTTTTTGAGATAGTGAATTGGTGGGTTTTTGTTAAATGTGAGCCAAAATCATCACAATTAAAAGAACCAAAGACTTAAACTACTTCAGTCTGTGTGCATTGAATTTATTTAATAGACGAGTTTCACAATTTGAGTTGAATTACTGAAATAAATGAACTTTTCCACGACATTCTAATTTATTGAGATGCACCTGTACATCTCATTAAAATTCCCTTCGAAAACCTCATAAAGAGATATTATTTGAAAGCCAGGGCTTGGGAGCATATTATTGCACAAGTAGATTTGCCAGGTTAAAATAAACTGCAAAATGAAACCTAATTTTAAAATTAACTGATTTCAATGGGTGACATGTCGTCAATGCTAATCATAAACCATCCCCAAAAATATTTCACTTAATTCTAATGAAATTATAACAACAAATAAAAATCAATGCTGCGCTAAATTTGCATCAGGTTTTCTCGTAGGCAAATCAAAGACAGACAAATCAACAAGTGCCATTTTATTTTATCATTTGTTTATCTCATGTAACAAACGATTAAGATTCAACTGACTTCTGTTATTTAACTAACTATCTGCTGATTTTATTTTGTACTATATGAAGTGCAACAGTTTAAGAAACAAAGTGGGGACCTGGATAGCTCAGAGAGTAAAGACGCTGACTACCATCCCTGGAGTCGCGAGTTCGAATCCAGGGCGTGCTGAGTGAATCCAGCCAAGTCTCCTAAGCAACCAAATTGGCCCAGTTGCTAGGGAGAGTAGATGGGGTAACATGGGGTAACCTCCTCATGGTTGCTATAATGTGGTTCTCACTCTCAGTGGGGAACGTAGTGAGTTGTGCATGGATGCCGCAGGGAATAGCGTTAATTCTCCACACGTGCTATGTCTCCACGGTAACGCACTCAACAAGCCAAGTGATAAGATGCATGGATTGACTGTCTAAGATGCAGAGGCAACTGAGATTTGTCCTCTACCACCTGGATTGAGGTGAGTCACTATGTCACTATGAGGACTTAGGGAGTGCATTGGGAATTTGGCATTCCAAATTGGGGAGAAAATAAGAAACAAAGTGAGCCCAGTTTAAAATCTGTGGTCAACTGCATCTTAATTAAAGAGTGTTTACAGGGCACTTCTCCTTGAGGTAAGGTAAAACAGATCCTAAACAACTTTGGATAAAAAAAATAGTGTTTAATTACGCTGGTTTTAGTAAATACAAATATGCGTGTGTATGTGACTTGGCGCAATGGCGTTCTTGTTCATTGTAAATATAGCAATGTCCGCCCCTGAAACCACGACGCAAGTACCGCCTACACTGTACAAAATGCATGTGTAATGAGGGAGCGAGAGCTTTATATCTCTTGACATTTCTCTTAATTTATGTACGTACGACGGTGGAAGCACTAACATAGGTTAAATGTACAAACATTAACTGATTAAGCGGAGATCTGCGTTTTGCGCCCAATCTGATCATCAATGCATAACAATGTGTGTGTGACAGTTCCCTTCGGTGTCAGAGAGGAAGATGAGAGTTTGTAAAGAGAAGGAATGTGGGAAGATGCGCCAAGATAGACAATTTCCCTGTAGATACAGTATAACATCAACATCATTCCTTCTGAATTTAATACTATATCATACAGCCACTTTGTACCAACTCGTGCACAAAGGTAGGCCTATTGTTTATTGATTTAGGCCTAATACATTTTTCATTCATTCATTTATTATTTTTATTGTAATATATTATTTTATTTTATTGTTTTCTTGTTTCTGCTCATTTCTTTTCAAACTGAAAAACAAACTATCAAAACATACACAGCTGTTCTCTCTACCTGTAGCTTTGGTCTTCAGCAGTCAACACCCAATCACATTTCACCACCTACTGGTGAGAATGAATAGCACCAGATTGAGATTGTGCATCGGCACTCTGCTGATTTTCCTGCAGTTCTCAGATGTGGAAGGTTGAATTTTCAACAGAATTTGAACCACTGAATTTGAAGAAACAAATTTTAAGCAAAATAGAATAGGCTGAATTTTACCTGTTGAAATATTTAATGCTTAGAAATACAACCATGTTAAATTTCAGCCTCCCAAAATGCAAGCACTGTAAATTCAACACATTTAAATGCAAGCACTGATAATACAATGCATTTATTTTTTCGATTAGAGCAATTCACCATGCTTTTATGCTTCAAAGACTTTAGTCATGAATTTAGCTCAATAGCTCACATGAGATGAGGACTCTAGTCATATCAGTAACCTTATAAAAGCTGTTTTATGCTACATGGGGCAGGGGAGCCTTATTGGGGCTGCCATTTTAGGATCACATGACCAGCTGAATACTACTCGCTTAATCTCAGTAACCGTCTTGTTATTGGACACTTTCACTCTTGGATTAAATTAATCATGGCTGTTTGTGAATAGTACATTTCTACAATGGCATCTGTAACTGAGATCTATTAATTTTGAATGACGCTGCATCCACACCACTAGGTGTCAGTGTAAATCCAAGATGACATGAACAAAAAGCACACCTTTAAAATAGAAGAATTGTGTGCTGCCTTCATGCGCTATCATCCTACTTCCCACTTCTGAATTAAAAGTGCTTGTTGTAGGGGTGTTCGATTTCAAGTTTTTAGGAGTCGACTCCGATTCTCCGATTCCCGACTCCAGCCGTTGGAATCGACTCTTCGACTACATTTATTTTCAATCAGAATTTGCAATTCAGGGCCGTCACCAGGGATGGCAATTAGTGGGCAGTGCCTTCCCAAGTGACATATTTTCACCCCACAAAATTGCTTGTTAGGCATGAGTGGAAAATCAATGGCATTATAAAAATCACAGTTTAATTTTCACTCGTATAGCTCACTCAGTCCACTGCTTATTGTGTCAGACAGCCACTCCGTGATAAAGTTGATCTGTAACTGCTGGTCAGTTTCTCTTTACCCAAATCCAAACACTAACGTCAGTGGAACGAGAGAAGCTTACTTTAGTCTAGATGGCTTCCATGCCGATGGAAAAACAGATCGCACATATTTTCTTGCTCGATTCACTTCAATAACTATTAATAGGCTTTTATGGAGACATAATAAAAATAAAAATAATTAATTTGGACCGTTGTTTTTAAATGGAAAGTATGGTGAAAAATTTAAAACGGCAGCTTTTTAAACTCAACAGTTTTGACCACAATGGATTAAATAGCAGTGGGAATAATTAAGATATATTGGTGTGGATATTGCTTTGAAAACATATCACTCATTTACCTGGTTATTGCTTTGATAAAATATTTTTTTATCAATATGATAAAATAACTACTAGTTCACCTATAAGTTAATAGTGTTTGCTATTCCATATGTTCTGGCGATGGCCCTGTGAAGATTGCAGTCTTTAATCGCATTGGACATTGCATAAATTTACCTTAAAATGACTGATAACAATGTCATTCCCTAAGTTGCTGCTCATATCCAATTTTAAGAGGGAAAATAACAAGAAACAAGCTGGGTCGGAAATAATTTAATTGTCATATAGAAACTAGACAAATTGGGAGAATCCACTTCTCCAACCACTGTCCCGTGCATTGATGTAATACTACACAAACTTCTGAAAGTTTTAAAATCTGTCACACCGTGGAAATCATCCGATAAAGATCTTGTGTTATGCGAGGCGAGGAGTAAAGGAAAGCTTTCTTGGAAGAACCACGGCATTTTCTTGTTCCCAGACTTTGCATATTCGACAAGAGAGAAATGTGATAAATTCAAGGAATGCAAGAAACTCTTACATCAACGGAAGGTCGCTTTTGCACTGATGTTCCTGGCCAAATTGAGAATAGTTACTAAAGATGGATGTAGAGAATTTACATGCCCACAGCAAGCACTGTCCTTCATAAAAACATTGGAGTGAGTAAGCCATTTGGTGACTTTCATGTTGCTGTTTAGTGGGCCTGACTCACTGAACATTCACTTGACTGTCCGAGGAAGCCGGGTGCCTTTTTTGTCTCTTTTTGTGTTGTTTCCACCTAGCGGCTGGAGTTTGTTTTGCGTAATATCATTTCTTTGGGACAGCTTGTGGATAAATCTGCATGTTTTTGGTGCTTATGCCTCCTGTGGCCTGGAGTTTGTTTTGTGGAATATCTCTTGCAGGACATTGGAGTGACTGGGTTTTTTGTTGTACGCATGTATAGGCCGAATGGACCAGCTTACTGAACATTCGTTTGACTGCCCGAAGAACTGAACAGCCCCTTCCTTTTTTGTGTGTTTATTCTGTTTATTGGCTGGAGTTTGTTTTATAGACTATTTTTTTGCTGTGTAATTCTGTCTCACAGAATTTTTATTGAAGCACCGGTCTTGAGCAATCTGATGGCAAAGAAAGGGCTTTCATAGGCATACATGGACTGTTTGAGTTTAGAGGGATGGACGCCGATTGGCGCTGTCGTATGCGGGGTTAATGCGCACTTTTTCTTTTTCTGTTTTTTGTTTTGTTTTGTCCCGGGGGAAGTACAGGGGTTGTTTGTTGTTGGTTGTTGAGAATGTGGTCTTTATAATTTTATTTTTGACACACAGTCTATTTTTTCTAATATGTCAAAATGTCAAATGTTAATATGAGTGGATTGTCTCCATGTGGAATGTGAATGGGTTAGGGCACCCCATAAAAAGAAGGAAGGTTATTTCTTTTCTTAAACATAAGAAATATGATATAATGTTTCTTCAAGAAATGCACCTTTCCCCGCAGGAAGCTGAAAAATTTGGGAAGATATGGTTTGGACATGTTTTCTTTAGTGCTGGCTCAAGTAAGAACAGGGGAGTCATTACATTGATAAGTAAACATCTACAATTCAAATGTCTCAAACAGATTAATGATAAATTAGGAAGAGTCATTATTGTGTTAGCAGAAATTTAGGGGCAAAGGTTGATTTTGGCTAATATTTACACACCTAACGTTGATGATCAGAGCTATTTTATAGATCTTGAAGGGATGTTGAAAGCCGCTGGCACCCCTCATGATATAATATTTGGAGGAGACTTTAATCTTTTGACGAAAGTCTTGATCATAGTGAAGCAAAAGTGTGTAAGTCCCCTAGAGCAACACTGATGCTTCACAGGTTGGGTAAAAATCTTGGTCTTCCAGATATTTGGAGACTTTTGAACCCATCTGGTAGGGACTATACATTCTTTTCATCTGTCCATAAGATTTATTCTAGAATAGATTTTGTTTATTATGTCTAAGTCCCTCATTTCATCTGCTGTTGGTTGCTCATTTGGAAACATAATAGTCTCAAATCACGCCCTGGTGAGTTTAGAGGTGTTGCCACATATGGAGAAAAAGAAATCATATAGTTGGCGCATTAATGTATCCCTTTTGCAAAATCCTGAATTCCAACAAATGTTAAAGGCTGAAATCAATGTTTATATGGAGACCAACTGGTCCTCAGTCTCCTCTGTGAGCGTGACTTGGGAGGCACTTAAAGCGGTTCATAGGGGTCAGATTATACAGTATGCCTCGTTCATCAAAAATCCAAAGCACAAGAACTCGTGGAGTTGGAAGGGAATATTAAAAGTGCCGAGGCAGAGCTGAAGCGCTGTATGTGGTTGGATGGCCTCAGAGAATTGACCAGATTAAATACAGACATAATACTATTTTGTTGTGAAAGGTGGAGTTTTGGCTATTCAGGGCAAGACAGTCATACTTTGAGTTGGGGGACAAAGCAGGGAAGCATTTGGCTAGATATATAAAGCAGAGAGAGTCTTATTCCACCATTCCCTCAGTGAAATCTGCTGGTGGTGAAATATTTAACGCAGCCATTGATATTAATAATGCTTTTAAAGAATTCTATCTTGATCTTTATAGTTCCACATCTTCGTCTACCGATGAAGATATTAGAAATTTTGTGGAACCATTAGAACTCCCTAAACTGATGACTGAGAAAAAAATTCTCTTGATTCTGAGATAACCTTAAAGGAGCTCGGTGAGGAAATTAAGGCCTTGCCTACAGGCAAGGCTCCAGGGCCAGATGGTTTTGCCACTGAATTTTTTTAGATCTTATGCTACAGAACTGGCTCCATTTTTGTTAGAAATGTATACGTATCATTAAAGAATGGAAAGCTTCCGCCAACAAGCCCAGATTAGTCTGATTCTTAAAAAGGACAAAGATCCAATTGAGTGTAAGTGATACTGTCCAATTTCCCTGATCCAGCTAGACATAAAAATATTGTCAAAAATTCTGGCTAACCAATTAAGTACAGTTATGACATCTATTATACATACAGATCAGGCAGGGTTTATTCGGAGCTGCAGCTCTTCTGATAACATTAGGCGTTTCATCAGTATCATGTGGGCAGTGGCGAATGATCAGACTCCAGTCGCGGCCATCTCACTTGACACTGAAAAGGCGTTTTATATGGTAGAATGGGATTATCTTTTTAAGATTTCAGGAATACTTTTATTGGATGGATTAAATAATTTTATAGACACCTGGTAGCAGCGGTACAAGCAAATGGAGTAATTTCAGATTATTTTACTCTGGATAGGGGCACCCGGCAGGTTGCCCTCTTTCCAAATTATTGTTCTGTCTTGCCCTGGAACCATTAGCAGCCGCGATAAGAAAGGAGGATGATTTTCCAGGGGTGATGGCGGGAGGTGTGGCGTATAAGCTTCTGCTTTATGCAGATTATATTTTATTATTTATCTCTGACCATTTTAGATCTTGCCTCAACAGAATTATTAATTCCTTTTCTAAGTTCTCGGGATACAGAGTTAATTGGTCTAAATCCGAATCGTTGGCTCTGACAGCGTACTGCCCGATAACGGATTTTCAGCCAGGCACTTTCCAGTGGCCCAAACAGGGCATTAAGTATTTGGGTATTTTATTCCCAGCAAATTTGTGTGATTTAGTTAGAGTTCATTTTGACCCTTTAATAAAAAGGTTTTTGAGCAATGTGGGCAGGTGGGCTTCATTACATTTATCGATGATTGTGAAGGTTAATGTTATTAAAATGAATTGTATTCCAAAATTCAACTACCTGCTACAGTCTCTACCTATAGATGTCCCCCTCTCTTATTTCAAGCAATTTGATATCATAGTGAAGTCCTTCATTTGGAATGGTAAATGTCCCAGATTACATTTCAGTAAATTGCATAGGCCGATTGACAAAGGTGGGCTAGGCCTACCCCAGATTTTGTTTTATTATTATGCATTCGGTTTCAGACATTTGGCTCATTGGTCACTTCCACCTGAGAAAGCCCCTCCCTGGTTTTGTATTGAACAGGAAGTTCTTGCCCCTATTTCACTATTGCAAAGCCTTTCTATCAAACTAATCGGAGAAGTTAAGTTACACCCCGTTATCTCGCATTTGCACCGGTATGGACAAAAGTGTCCAGAGTGTTTAATTCTGACATTTATTTAAATATTGCCTCGAGCTTATGGCTTAACCCCAAATTATGTATAGTCCCCTTTCTGCTGGCCAGAGTGAATTGTGAGGGAGCTTAATACACTCGGTGACCTATATGAGAGCGGAGTGTTGAGATCCTTTGAAAATCTGGTTCAACATTTTGGGATTCTCAGATCTCAGTTTTTTAGATATTTACAGCTGTGCCACCTGCTCTGTACTATTTTTGAGAGTAGCATACACCCCCCTAAAGCGGCAGATACTCTGAGAGTGGTGATTACTGCTTTTGGAAAAGGTCATGAGGCATCAATGTATTACTCCCTGCTAATTCAGAGTCTGGGGGACGAAGCTTCAACTTCTCTTAAGAGATTATGGGAGAAAGATTTAAACTTGGTATTGGAGGAGGGAGAGTGGGCTAGGATTCTAAAAAACATCAGGTCTTCATCTAGAGATGCAAGGGTGCGCCTTATGCAATTCAAGATTTTGCATTGATTTTATTGGACCCCCTGTAGATTGTACAGGTTTGGTCTTAAAGACACACCCACCTGCTGGCAATGCCAATTAGAGGATGGAGACATAACCCATGTCTTTTGGGGGTGTGTTAAGATCCAAGAGTTTTGGTTGAAGGTTCAGAATCTTGTGTGTGATGTATTGGGCACTCGGCTTTAATTTTGCCCCAGACTCTGTATTTTGGGCGATGGGTCAGAGAATAGACACATAAAGTGTTGGGTCCTAACTAGCATCATGATCGCCAAACAGATTCTTTTAAGGGGTTGGAGGTCGGCTGGAGCGCCCTCATTTCAGGAGTGGTGCTCGGAGATGGGGAGGGTGGCGGCCTTTGAAGAAGGGTCTTTTAGAAGACTAGAAATATTGAATTTGTTTGTGGAGAAATGGGGCGGATACCTGACATTGCTGGACGTGTAATTATTATTATTTTTTATTTTATTTTATTTTTTTTAAATCTTTTTATTTTTGTGTGTGTATTAATCATGTGTATATACTCATATGTGACCACAGGGATGTTGGTTGGGGGTCAGGGCGGGGTTGGAGATTGGGAGGGGGAGGGGTGGTTGTGGGGTTTAAATATTGATTCCATATATATATGTTTTCCTATATTGAGACTGCTATACTCTCTGGTTATTAGTCCCTGATTCCAGGGTGATGCCCTGGCAATATTAATTCTTATTAAAATTCTATTGATTTTGATAACTGATAGTTATCTTTGATAATTGTTGATTTGAAGGATTAATAAGCTAATGTTGATTCTAATCAATGTTCTATTGATTTTAATAATCAGTAATTATCTTTTTTCTGATTAACAGTTTTTATTGATTCACACACTTGAAACAGAAAAGCAAAACATATATTAATTCACATAACTTTTAACCCCCATTATTCCCTTTCCCCCTCCCAATCCCCAACCCCACCATGACCCTCAATCTTTTTTTTTTCTTTTTTTTTAAATAAAATAACATTTTACATTTAAACCCTACTAATACAATCCCACCCTGACCCCTAACGAACACCCCTGTGGTCCCGTATAACACACACACAATCCAAAAAAATAAAAAAAATAAAAAATATATATATATATATATATATATATATATATATATATATATTATACACACACAAATAAATAAATAAAATAATAATAAACATACATGATTAAACGAAACTAAACTCTCCACATCCCCTCCCCGAGATTCCCCCAAAAAAACTAAATATTTGCCCCATTTTTTAGCAAATAAGTCCCTAAACCCCAGCCTTCTACTTACCGCCTCTTCAAATGCAGCTACCCTCCCCATTTCCACACACCACTCCAAAAAAAGGGTGCTCCACTTGACTTCCAACCCTTTAAAATTACTTGCCTGCCGATCATGAGACTGGTCCTAATCCAATTTTTTATATGATTATCCCCTAAATGCATGACCACATGGGACAAAGCAAAACCTGAGTGTTCAAAACGTCACACAAATACCTCTGAACCCTCAACCAAAACTCCTGGATCTTAAAACAACCCTAAAAGACATGGGTAGTGTCTACAACTTCTGACTGGCATCGCCAGCAAGTGGGTGTGTATTTAAGACCAAGCCTATATAATCTAGAGGGGGTCCAATAAAATCTATGTAAAATCTTAAATTGCATAAGGCGAACCCTTGCATCTCTAGATACAGACTTGACATTTTTAAGAATCTTAGTCCACACTCCATCCTCCAATACCAAATTCAAATCTTTTTCCCATACTCTCTTGAGAGAAGTCAAGGCTCCATTCCCCCAGACTCTGAATTAGTAGGGAGTAATACACTGATGCTTCATGGCATTTTCCAAAAGCAGCAATCACCTCTCCCAAAGCACCTGCCGCTTTAGGGGGGTGCGTGCCACTCCCAAAAATAGTGCAGAGTAGGTGTCGAAGCTGTAAATACTTATAAAACTGAGATCTGGGAATGCCAAAATGTTGAACCAAATTTTCAAAAGGTCTCAATACTCAACCCTCATATAGGTCACCAAGTGCATTAACCCCCATGACAATCCAATCTGACCAACAAAAAGGGGACTTCTTATCTATTAATACATAGTTTAGGGTTCAGCCATATGCTCGAGGCTGCGTTTAAATAAATATCCGAATTAAACACTCTGGACACTTTTGTCCATATCGAGTGCAAATGCAAAATAACTGGGTGCGACTTAAGCTCTCCGGCTAGTTTGATCGAAAGGCTTTGCAGTGGCGAGATAGGGGCAAGAACTTCCTTTTCAATACAAAACCAGGGAGGGGCTCTCTCAGGTGGAAGTGACCAATGAGCCAAATGTCTAAGACCGAACGCATAATAATAAAACAAAATCTTGGGTAGGCCTAGCCCACCTTTGTTAACTGGCCTATGTAACTTGTTGAAATTTAACCTGGGGCGCTTACCATTCCAAATAAAGGACTTCGCTATGCTATCAAATTGCTTGAAATAAGAGAGGGGGACATCTACAGGGAGAGACTGAAGCAGGTAGTTGAATTTTGGAATACAATTAATTTTAATAACATTAACCTTCCCAATCATCGATAAATCTAATGAAGTCCACCTGCCCACATTGCTCGAAAACCTTTTCATTAAAGGGTAAAAATTAACTCTAACTAAATCAGACAAATTTGTGGGAATAAAATCCCCAAATACTTAATGCCCTGTATGGGCCACTGGAAGGTGCCCGGCTGGAAAGCCATTTCTGGGCAGCACACTGTCAGCGCCAAAGCTTTGGATTTAGACCAATTGACTTTGTATCCTGAGAACTTGGAAAAGGAATTAATAATTCTGTGGAGGCAAGGCATAGATCTAGTAGGTTCAGAGACAAATAATAAAATATCATCTGCGTGAAGCAGAAGCTTATGCGCCAAACTTCCCGCTGTCACCCCTGGAAAATCATCCTCCTTTCTTATCGCGGCTGCTAATGGTTCCAGGGCAAGACAGAACAATAATGGGGAAAGTGGGCAACCCTGTCGAGTGCCCCTATTCAGAGTAAAATAATCTGAAATTAATCCATTTGTTTGTACCACTGCTACAGGGTGTTTAAAAAGTAACTTAATCCAACCAATAAATGTACTCCCGAACCCATACATTTCCAAAATCTTAAAAGGATAATCCCATTCTACCATATCAAATGCCTTTTCGGCGTCAAGTGAGATGGCAGAGACCAGAGATTGTTCATTCGCCACTGACCCCATGATATTGATGAGACGCCTGGTGTTATCAGAAGAGCTGCGGCCCCGAATAAACCCCACCTGATCTATATGTATAAGAGATGTTATAACTTTACTTAATCGGTTAGCCAAAATTTTTGACAATATTTTTACATCTAGTTGGATCAGGGAAATTGGATGGTAACTTTTACACTCACTTGGATCTTTGTCCTTTTTAAGAATCAGACTGATCCGGGCTTGTGTCATGGTTGGAGGAAGTTTTCCCTTCTTTAATGATTCAGTATAAACTTCTAACAAAAGTGGAGCCAGTTCTGTAGCATAAGATCTAAAAAATTCTGCGGCAAAACCATCTGGCCCCAGAGCCTTGCCAGTAGGTAGGGACTTAATTACCTCGTCAAGCTCCTCCAAGGTTATCTCAGAATCAAGAGAGTTTTTTTGGACAATTTCAGGAGATTGAGGTGGTATATTTGACATGCGTCCCCTCTATCGGTTCGTTTAACCTCATAATCAAGATCTCCCACTCGTCGTGTGACCTCAAAGGGTCCTTGCCACTTGGCGAGTAATTTAGAGCTCGATGTGGGAAGCAATACAAGCACTTTATCTCCCGGTGCAAATTCCCTTAGCTGAGTTCCCCTGTCATACAGTTGGCGCTGTCGTTCTTGAGCTTGGAGCAAATTCTCCTGTGTTAGTTGCCCCAAGGTGTGGAGTTTTGCTCTAATATCAAGAATGTACTGAATTTCATTTTTACTGTTTGAAGGTCCTTCCTCCCAGGCCTCTCGCAATACATCAAGCACGCCGCGTGGGCGTCGCCCATACAGCAGCTCAAATGGGGAGAAGCCAGTGGAGGCTTGCGGGACCTCTCATACTGCAAATAACAGGGGGTCGAGCCATTTATCCCAGTTTCTAGCATCATCGTGCACGAACTTACGAATCATGTTTTTGAGGGTTTTATTAAATCGTTCCACCAGGCCATCCGTTTGCGGATGGTATACACTGGTGCGAATCGATTTAATATTTAACAACTCGTACAGTTCGCGTAGTGTCCGTGACATAAATGTTGTGCCCTGATCGGTGAGGATTTCTTTCGGAATCCCCACCCGGGAGATTATTTTGAAGAGTGCCTCCGCAACACTGCGTGCTGAGATGTTGCGAAGAGGCACTGCTTCCGGATATCGCGTTGCATAGTACACTAGGACCAATACAAAGCGATGTTCGTGTGCTGACCATTCTAATGGCCCGACGAGGTCCATTCCAATTCTCTCAAAGGGGACCTTGATCAGAGGGAGAGGGCACAATGGCGTTTTTGGGGTGGCCGGTGGGTTAACCAGCTGGCATTCGTGGCATGCCGCACACCACCTGCGGACATCGCCGCCGATGCCCGGCCAATAGAAATGGGCTATTAGACGGTTCAGTGTTTTCCTTTCTCCTAGGTGACCTGCCATGGGATTATAATGAGCCGCCTGGAATAGCATTTCCCGACGGCTCCTTGGAATCAAAAGTTGGGTTGTATCCTCTTTGGTCCGAGTGTCCTGTGTCACTCTATACAACCGCTCATTTATAATTGCAAAATAGGGGTACGAAAGGGTGATGTCAGGCTGGAGTCGTTGACCATCGATGACTCTCACTTGGTCAAAGGCGTGTTTGAGGGTTGCATCTCGCGACTGCTCCAAAGGGAAATCCCCGTCAGGGAATTCCCCGAGAAGGGGAGGGGCTGCAGCCTCTCCCCCTCTCTCGTCATTATGACGGGGATCTTTCGAGGATGGCCCCGGCTCCGCCTCCCCTGCCAGAGCATCGCACATCACACATCTCCCTATTTTCGTACAGGACCCATCCGCACAAATTCCCTTTAATAAAACTCTAAAATCAGGCCAATCAGTCCCCAAAATCAGCGGATGGGTGAGGCGGGAACTAACCGCGGCCTCCACTCTATGCTTTTTCCCCTGAAATTTAATCGTCAGGGTCACCACCGGATACTTGTGAATATCCCCGTGTACACATTTCACCTTCACCGTTTTAGTTGTGACCAATGCCTCGGGTTGAACCAGGCGTTGGTGGATAGTGGTTTGATTACAACCGGTGTCCACCAATGCTTGGTGAGTACCCCCCTTGACACTTGATGCTCCGGCCCGGTCGGGGGCAGCCTGTGGGAGGTCAGAGACCCGCACCACCATCCCCAGCTCCATCAGAGGGCACTGATCTCGGAAGTGGCTAGGGTCTCCGCACCTCCAGCAGGCCGGCCCAGGCGCTACGCCCGCACTTGCGTCGGCGGGCCCCCTCCCTGAGGGGGAGAGCGGCAGGGCATTGAAGTAGGGGAAGGTGTCGCCTCCCACACCCGGGGAACTGGTCTCCGTGGCTGAAGTCCTCCTCGTCTGCGTGGGGCAGGAACGGGACCTGGAGAGAGAGCAGAACGGGAGGAGATAGGGGAGGGGAATGAGACAGGGGGAAGAGAGAGAGAGAGAGGGAGGGCTCTTCCGCCTTTGGGATCGCCACCATGTGGTCCTCCGTAAGCTGAACAGCTTCCTCCAGTGACGCCGGGCGGTGGCACTGGACCCACTCCGCCATCCCTTTTGGCAGTTGACGTATTAATTGCTCCAGTACCACCTGGTCGATGACCACGTCGACGCCGCGGTCCCCCACCAGCAACCATCTTCGGCAGACGTCGCGGAGCCGTTGGGCGAAGGCAAACGGGCGGATGGAGTTCTCCAACTTCAGGCTCCGGAAGAGCTGACTTTCTTCCGGACTCTGACCAACCTGTTGCAGGATGGCTTTTTTTAAATCTCTGTAGGCCAGGAGGCTCATCGCTGGTAGTTGTTGAGCCGCGAGTTGGGCTTCCCCGGACAGCAGCGGTATGAGTCGGGCCACCCACTGGTCGATCGGCCAGCCCCAGATCTCGGCGGTGCATTCAAAGAGTTCCAGGAACGCCTCTGGGTCATCCGCCGCCCTCATCTTTTGTAACGCAGGCGGGGGTAACGACGTGTGGGTGTCCGGGTTCACGGTTGGGGATGCCTCCTGGCTGAGAAGGCTCCGGATCGCCTGTCGGTCCTCTTGATCTTGTTGGAGCTCAAGCAGGGATTGCTGGTGGCTCCAATGTAGGCCAGCAAGGGCTTGGAGGATCTCCGCCAACTGGGAGGACTCTATGGGGCGACTTCTATCCATCTTTAATCAAACTTCAATCCCCGGTTTCGGCACCAGTGTAGCACTTCTCAGTGGAAGGAGGAGGCGAGAAGCAGATTTCCTGGTTCAGGTAGGCGTTTTTATTTTTCTTACTGCATCACATACACACTCGCAGGGCTTTATGTTGTTGGAAAACACAGTCTAAAAATATCCACAAACTAGCTTACACAATAAACTCTCAGCTTTGCAATTTTAACAACTTATAACTTCATCGTCCATGCCCAGGCTCTCTCTCTCGTCTGAGTGCTGCGTGGCCCTATATATGCCGCTCTCCCCGTGCTCACTGAAATTAGAGACAGGTGTTAGACATAATTTAGCTTAGGTGTAAGCGCCCTTACCACTTTCTCTCTCTCCGGAGAGATGCTTGACCACGCCCCCGCTGCCACACCATCAAAAGATTAAAGTCTTCTCCCAATCTTATATCATGAGGGGTGCTAGCGGCTTGCAACATCACTTCAAGATCTATAAAAAAGCCCTGATCATCAGCGTTAGGTGCATAAATATTAGCCAAAATCAGATTTTGCCCTTGAATTTCAGCTAAAACAATAATTACTCTTCCTAATTTATCTTTAGTCTGTTTGAGACATTTGAATTGTAGATATTTATTTACCAATATAATGACTCCCTTGCTTTTACTTGAGCCAGCACTAAAGAAAACATGTCCACCCCATATCTTCCCAAATTTTTCAGCTTCCTGCGGGGAGAGATGTGTTTCTTGAAGAAACACTATATCATATTTCTTACATTTAAGAAAAGAAATAACCTTCCTTCTTTTTATGGGGTGCCCCAACCCATTCACATTCCATGTGGAGAGAGATAGTACACTCATATTAACAACTGACATATTGATATAATAAAAAAAATAAATTGTGTGTGAAAAACAAAATTATACAGATCACATTCCCCATTAGTGAAACAATCAACCCCCGAACATCCCAAACAAAACAAACAGAAAAAAGAAAACGTGCGCATTAACCTCGCGCGTGAAGGCGCCAACCGGCGTCAATCCCTCTAAACTCAAAAGGTCCATGAACGCCTATGAGCACCCCCGCGACAACTTTGCCATCAGATTGCTCAATTTTGCCTCACAAATTTGGGAGGTAAAATTACATAACAGAAAATACTTTGTAAAATAAACCCAGTCAATAGGAAGAATGAACACAAAGAATGTGTAGATTCATTCACGGAACTGTCTCAAGGATGTGATCTTCCACAAAACAAATTCCAGCCAATACAAAACTGTTCAGATTAATCCACAGCTGTTCCAAAGGAGTGTTATTCAACAGAACAAGCTCCAGCCGCTAGGCGGAACCAATACAAAACGAAACAAAACCGGCATCCCGGTTCCCCGGATGATCGAGTCAATTCACTCGGAGACTGCATAAAAGTATATACCATGACTTACACAATCCGTCAGCTTTATAAAAGACATCCTTTGTGTGGGCATGTAGATATTTTGCGGTCATCCGTAGTGTCCACTCTCAATCTGTCCGGGAACTTTAATGCAAAATTAATCTTTCATCAATGCAAAAGTTTCTTTAAGGAAAAGTGTTATTCACAAAACAAGCTCCAGCCGCTCGGCGGAACCAACGCAAAAAACCTAAAATGTCTCCCAGCTTGTTCAAGAGTAAGTACAGCGAGTCAGACCCACTCACATGAGAAACATCCAATGGTTTACTCAGACATTAATTCTATAAAAGGTATTGCCTGATTTGGACATGTGAATACTTTGCAACCGACCTTTGTTTCTATTCTCAGTTTGGCCGGAAACATCAGAGCAAACAAGATCTTTTTCTGATGTAAGAGTTTCTTACATTCTTTGAACTGATCGCGTTTCTCTCTTGTCGAACTCGCAAAGTCCGGGAACAAGAAAACATTATGGTTCTTCCAAGAAAGCTTCCCTTTGCTCCTCGCCTGGCACAACACAAGATCTTTATCGGATGATCTCAGAAATCTGGCCAGAATCGGTCGGGGCCTGTCTCCCTCAGCAAATCTGTGAGCTGGGACTCTGTGAGCTCGCTCGATTTCCAGCTTGTGGCCTGTTATGTCGAGCAGACTCGGGAAAAACTCATCTAGGAATTTCACCATATCTCTGCCCTCCTCATGCTCAGGAATTCCAACAATTCGAACGTTATTCCTGCGGCTTCTATTCTCAAGATCTTCAAGCTTTTCAAGGAGATGTTCCAAATCAACTTTGGTCGTGGGTGGATTAGCGGTTAATTCCCTCTCTGAAGATTCCAGAAAATCGATTCGTTTTTCAACATCAGTCACTCTTGTACCTAACTCAGAGAATTTTATTTCCATCGCCATAATCGATCGACGTATTACAGCGAGATCCTCCAAGTCAGCAAGAATCTTCGTCAACATCACCGACATGTTGGACAGTTGACGCTGGATTCCTTTCCCGCCGCACCATCCAAATCGAGTCCCCGGTCTGTAGGCCTGTTGGGGCTTTCATCCTGAACACGTAAGTGTCTTTTAATATTGCCAGAGCCCGAGGATTTTGACTTCTTTGCCATGTTTTGCAACAAAGGGCAAATGTGTAACTGGGTGTATCAAATTTCACCAGATTATAACATGAGAATAATCAAAAATTCAGCAAAGTGCGCAGAGCTCGTCGCTCACATGTCTGCTCCCTGCATGGCATCTAGTCAAATCTCAATAATCAGTAATTATCTTTGATAATTATTAATTATTGCTAATAAGCAAATCCGCTCCTGAATGAAGCCCCAACATTAATGGTGCCCCGTGTGAGGCCTCCTACATGCCAGTTTTGTCACAGTGTGTATGCATGAGAATCCAAAGTAATAACTTGAATCATTAGTTCAAAGTTTGGTTCTGTTTGACGATTGATTCTTTCACAACTTGCCATGCATAAGCCAGGGTGGTGTGAAAGTGCCCTTAGAGTGGATTAGGGATTGGTAAATGTACGATAGTCTGCTCCAAGTGTGTTGTTGTTGTTATTTAACTCCTAACGCTTTCGCATAGATGTTACAGAGAGGTGTCAGGTCTCCTAATTAATGTCCATCAAGAAGAGGTTGCAGTGAAATTCGCACATTGCATAACAGTAATCCGTAAGCCACATGACGAAGGCTCTCACCTGTGCGTTCGTGTCAGCATTATAGCAACTGTAACACAACAAGCTATCAGAACCAATTTGTCCTGAGCATTTTTACTGCCCCAGTAAAATGAGTCACCAGTTGCCCCATGTGGCCGGAGCTGAAGCTCCTCAGAGGTCAGATGACCCAGCACTGCAAGATGTGTTCGCCGCTATCCTCTGTCTCTCCATAGAGGAGAGATATAACCTCAATGGCTACAATGTTAGTCGTTGTGATGAAGAATTGCAAGAACTAGTTGATCATGTCAACAACCCGGTCGGGAAGCCAGAGCACACAATACCGGACCTCATGGGCCAAATTTTCCTTCTTCATCACCGCAGAACCCAACTGCAAACCGCAGAGCACCAGGCCCAGCTTACCCAGCTGCAGAACAGCTACCAAGCAGTGCAGAGGGAAAATCTCATCCTGCGCCAAGATGTTAGGTGCACCCAAGCTGAGAGAGTCTGGGCACAGGAAGATAATTCCCGAATGCAGGAGGTACATGAAACCCTGCGCAGGCAGCTCAAAGCTGCCCAGCTAAGAGCAGAGTCAGATCAGGTAAGTGCAACTGCTGACCTGGCCACCCAGGAAATGCACAACACCACATCTGACATTGAAGAGGGCCCCCTCTTTAGCACAACAAGTACAAAAGTGCCCGTAGAAAACCAAGGGACCCACGCTAGGAGCTGAGCTGCCCCTAGTGGTCTACCAAATTAATAAATATAAATGTAAATGTGGCGATACAGTCTCTGACTTCGTCCTCCTATATGCCTTTCAAGTGGCCCGCTGGTTGGATGCAGGTGCCCCTCCTTCTGGTTGCCCCCCTCAGTCCATTTTTAGTCACGCCACCTTGCATTTCGACCAGACTGATTCCACACCACGAAGGGGGGAAAATTACTTCCAAGCCCAGAGTGGTGTAAGCGGCTCGAGTGCCCCATTAGCCAGGGAGCTGTATGCACACGGGACCCACCCCCATGTGTCAACGGGACTCCATCCCCACCACGAAAGGGAAGAAGTCGTCCTCATTGCTATAGCGATCTGAGTGACTATGGTGTTTCGGATGACTCAGATGACCCGTGGTCATACCGACACCAAGGCTTGCACACTCAACAACTACAGCGCTTTGACCCGAGTAGTCGAGATTCAAACATTGATGATTATCTCAGAAAAATTGAGTACTGTCTTGTTGACTTACCTCATGCTTCATCGTGTGAAAAACTCAAGCTCATATTGAAGACCACGGTGAGGAGTGTCCATGTGTTCATGGAAACGTTACCGACTGGCACCAGAGACTGCTACTCTGCTCAAATCTTTCACTATCATGCAGAAGAGGCATGAGCCTCCACGCGAGTATTACAGATGCCTGAGAACTGCATAATTCCAAGGACATAACGCACCAGATCTGGAGGAGGTACGGGCTTTCAAGTCCCTCTTCCTTCACAACCTCCACGAGAGTGTGCGGTATTACATCATGATGCACTGCAGAACAGGCAACCCTACCATGCAGGAAATCAGAAGGTACACGCAACTGGCATGGGCGATGCGCATGCACCATGCTTGAGAGCATGAAGGCAATGGGGGATCCAAGCCACAGAAAATGCCAAACTAGCACTTGAAGGCAATAAGATGCCTTGCGTTAAGGTGAACATTAGAACAGGACCCCAGGAGCACCGACCACCTCCCCAGTAGAGTGGGCAGTAGGACTAGGGGGGTGGTGACCAGACACACCTCCAGGATCACGCTGGGCCAAAGCGGCAGAATGCTCGATGGCTGAAAGGAACGGTATGGTTCGACGGAAACCCAAACAAGAAGGTGAGTGGGAAGACAAGGTTTCAACCCCCCCCCCCCCCAGTGGACAAGGTTTAGACAGGAAATGGAGGGTATAATCAGGAGATGCCTGACAGAGGCAGTAAGGCAGCTTCATGTGCTCCATCGTTCACCAGGGCCACCGAACTCCTCAAAGGAACACGGCACTGACCCCCCGTCAGCATGACTAGACTCTTAGCACACCACACCCTCCTTTTCTGACCTTCTTGGGCGATTTGGTCCGTAAGGGCAACACCCTACACATATACACATCAGTAGTGGTGGGGGGGTGCATCAGCTCCCACACACTACTCGACACTAGTTCTGAAATAAGTCTGATGGGTTACAACACCTTCACAGAGGTGGCTAGAGCAACAGTCTCCCTCGGCAAACCGTTACAGATCGAGATCAGCAATGTAAGCATCACAAGCTACACGCAAGATAGGTCGTCTGTCACAAAATGGGCATGGATCGACATTACCTTTCAAGGGATGCCACTGGTACAACACATTTACATATTTCCCATTAATACAGAACCACTGTTAATTGGCCAGAACCTACTGGACCGACTGGCTCTGCTCATTGACTGCCGTCATGGACACGTGTGCTCAGCTTGACACACTGAGGCCGCTTGGTCCAGAAAACAGTTTGTCAGCTTCAGATGGTGTGAGAAAAGTTGACCTATTCAGTTGATCTATAATTAAGCAAGCTGACATTTAACGGCTAGTACTAGTAGTAGAAACCTGCACCTAAGGAGAGTCCAACTATTTCGAAAGTGAACGGTGAGAGTCCGACTATTTCGAAAGTGAACGGTGAAAGTACTGGAGGAGCTGAACACGCAGCACCAGTGCCTAACCAGGAACTTGAGAATTAGGAGGGCCAGAGGAAGGACGAAAACTACATAATATTGATATGCTTCATTATGTACACTTACAGCTGTCAAAGTCAACTGAGATTCTGAGTGATCTTTCCAGGATCAAAGCGGGCATTGTGAGAAAAGTTGACCTATTCAGTTGATCTATAATTAAGCAAGCTGACATTTAACAGCTAGTACTCAGTTCCTATTTTCATAGTGTGTGTGAGTCAGTAACAGAAATCATGTGGAAAGTGTTCCTTGTTTTACTCCTCCGAGTGTCTCAGGTCAAAAGTTGAACACCATCTAGTTGAACTCATCTATTCTAGAATATTTTTGTTTCAATTACGTAATTAATACAGAATCTGTATGTATGTTTTTTTTCAAATAAGGTAATGACTGATCTCATTGGATAATGTAGTTAATGTACTGCTTTTCCTGTTCTTACAAAGATATATAATGCTGTGCTGAACAATAAAGTACGAGAAATCTCTGATGCATACTTAAGTGTCTGTGTCAGTTATTTCTCCCCTCAAGGATCCAGATCGAGACAGCGACTGCAGACCTGACTTGATACTTAGGGGCAGTTCTAAAAATTTCTAACAGATGGACAAGTTACCATCATCCAGGAGTCCAGAGGACCCCTACCAATGATCACGCCTCCTCCAGAGCCTGACCCTGGCTCTGATACTTCTACGCCACCTGCAAGCCCACAGCCTCTGCAGGTTGATAGTCAAAACTCATTTCATGGCCATGAGTCTTTACTTTGTTCACTGAAGAACACAAACTTAACCTTGTACAGCCCCCACATAGTGGGAGGTGTGCACATCAATGGTATAGTGACACCAGAAGCGATTGTTGCGCTCTGGTCAGAAAAGACCGCTATGAGCCAGGACCTGTACAATGACTTGTGTCGACACAGTCCTCCTCCGTTCTTCACACCATGAAGTCACTGCAT
Source organism: Myxocyprinus asiaticus (assembly GCF_019703515.2). Taxonomy (NCBI): domain Eukaryota; kingdom Metazoa; phylum Chordata; class Actinopteri; order Cypriniformes; family Catostomidae; genus Myxocyprinus; species Myxocyprinus asiaticus. Next base: position 42,523,492 of record NC_059373.1, read on the forward strand.
CCTTTTGGCAGGGTCACCACAAAGTCTTCTCAAAGCGATTGGGGTATGCGCCCTCTCCGTACGAATTGGAAAAAGGAAGGTCATGCATTTCGTGAGTGTAGTCCCTCAGCTCCAACCCCCGTTCTTCGTGGGGCAGACCTTCTGGTCAGACTAGGTGCTCAGTAGGACACAGTCAACCAGGTTCTGTGGTCCCAAGCCAGGGCCGAAAGGCATTCTCTGACCATTGAGGTAGAACACATGATATCCGGCCAGACCATTCCTCAGGCTTGCCAGGTTGCTAGCGAGGTAGATATGACTATTCCCATCCACCTGGTGATCTCTAAAGGACAGAAGATACCTGGCACACAGGTGTTCTTCCAACCCTTGCTCCACTTCTGGGACCTCAGTCTGACCATCTGCGGCATGCCCCTGCTTGAGTTGAGCCACTGTTCAACCTACTAACTGGTTCAAGAACCTGACGCACGTCCCGATTCAGGTGACGGTGCGGTGACCGCTAGGGATGTTGGTCGATAACTTGTTTCATGATTTCGAACTGACACTGCCAGTGATAGGAGAATTACTCCATCACTAGCCAGGGATGACAACCTGTATGGTGTCCTGTCCACTTTTCCAATCAAAATGATCACGGTAGCCCACCACAAAGCACTGCAAGGCAAACCAATCTGCAGCGCTACCCTGGGCACCAGAGGTGACATGGTTGTATACTCTCTTGTGACTCAACCTGGAGACCCAACCCCTGGTGATGACAGAACCTGTCCCTACCAGAGAAACCCTATGTTGGCTTTAAGGCCGAGGTCAATGAGCAGCTTGCCAAAGCAGATGCTTTAACGACAAAGGATCAGAGAAACGTGCTTCAGAAACTCTTTCATGATTTCCAGCCGAGATTCCCATGACTGTGGGGTCACCAATCTCCACACTGTTCACATTCCCACTGATGCAAATACGCCACCCACATTTGTACACCAGTACAAAATCCCCCTGACTGCCTATGAGTCAATCTAAGGGATCCTCAACAAGTTTTTGCAAAAGCAAATCATTCAGGAATGCAGCTAAACCTACAACTCGCCAATCTGGCCAGTGTTAAAGCCGACCAGCAAGTGGAGTCTCACCATTGACTATCGCCCTTTGAATAAGCAGGTACCACTTTCCCGCTGGCCCATGATCCATTTAGACCAAGAACTGGCCAAGGTAAATGGGGTCCACTTCTTCTCTACTCTGGATGTGGTCAACGGCTTCTGGACAATGAGAGTCGACCCAGCTGACCAATACATGCTGGCTTTCTCTTTTGGGAACCGCCAGTATACCTGGAACTGTTGTCTATTCGGATATTCGAACTCCCCAGCCGAGTTCAACATCTTCCTCCATAAGACCATGAGTCACGCCGCTGACTGTGGTAACCTCATCTACGTGGACAACATCCTCATGAGGAACCAGACCTTTGAGGAACACTTGACCGAGATCCAACATGTACTTAACCAACTCTCCACCGCTGGAGACAAGCTTGCACTAGCCAAGGGCCAGTGGTGCCACACCAAGGTTGAGTATGTGGGTCTAACCATGAGTGCAGATGGCAGCTAACCCCAAGCTGGGAGAGTTCGAGCCATCCACGACATCAAAGCTCCGACAGGTTTGTCAGAACTCAGAAGCTTTCTAGGTGACTGCAACTACTCCCGACAGTTCATCAAGGATTATGTGGAGATCCAGACCCCTCATGGAACTACTCCATAAAGACAAAACATTTGAGTGGGAAAAGCCCCAGAAACAATCTTTCCGCCAGATGAAAGACAAGCTCAGCTCTGCTCCCTGTCTGGCCTACCCAGACAATGATATAGAGTTCCATCTCGAGGCAAGCTTCTCGTCCCACTGTCTCAGTTCCACCCTGACACAGAAACAAGACACAGACATACGTGTCATCGCCTACATGAGCCGACCTCTTAGTGTTGTTGTTGTTGAGGGAACCAGTAAGGCCAAGAGGACTTCAGAGCACTTATTCAGTAGCTCTGTGGACGCTGGTTTGTGTTCGCTGCGCGACGTGCAGTGCATTTCTGCATCGACCGGTGGGTCCCCCGAAGACAATCAGAGGTGTCCCCGAACAGCTGCGCCCCACGGTGGCCATGCTACAAGTGATTAAAAACTGACCATTTTAATTGCAGTTCTACAGACGACCGCTGGGTGGCGCCACCACATCCCACCGCAGGCTTATTGCAATGAGCTCCCTCTCCATTCAAATAAACCACAGGTGGGCTCTTTTTTGGGGAAGGTGGGGGCTGACCACGAAAACCCTATCCATCCAAATACCCATTATATTGCATCACTTCCTCCTCAGGGAGCTAAGGACTGCCCCCACGTCCCATGGAGCCACTAAACGGCCTCTTACCAGCTATTTTGGGGAAGAGCCCATGGAAGCAAGCCTTTGATTGGCCAAACGCGGGGGCTTGTCTGGGAGGGGTGCTGACCACGAGCACACTATTTGTCCATGTACCTACTATATTACAGGACTTTGTCCCTGGGGGACCACGGACCCCTGGAGTGTATCTGGTAGGGGACGGGGCTGGCCACAAAACAACTATTTGTCCATTTACCCACTAAATTGAACATCTTCCTCACTGTTGGCCCGAGGACCCTCGGTGTGTGTCCGGGAGGCGGTGGGTCTGTCCAAGGACAAATTATTTGTCCACTTTGACCACATTAAAATATTTATGACTTGTAAGTGGGTGCAATAGCACCGGGGGGTTGTGCTGAGTGCCGTACAGCTGTTTTTCTCAAAATTAGATTAGATTAGATTCAATTTAAACAGCTCATTGTGCAGCTGGATCCTGGACTTCCTGTCAAGCAGATGCCAGATGGTTAGAATGGGCAGCAACATCTCCTCATCACTGACCCTCAACAATGGAGCCCCACAGGGCTGTGTTCTCAGCCCACTCCTGTATTCCTTGTACACACATTACTGTGTGACAACTAATAGCTCCAATGCCATCATTAAGTTTGCTGATGATATGACAGTGGTAGGTCTGATCACTGATAATGATGAAACAGCCTACAGAGAGGAGGTGCACACTCTGACACGGTGGTGTCAGGAGCACAACCTCTCCCTCAGCTTCAGTAAGACCTAGGAGCTTGTGGTGGACTTCAGGAGAAAAGACAGAGAACACAGCCCCATCACCATCAATGGAGCACCGGTGGAGAGAGTCAGCAGCTTCAAATTCCTCAGTGTCCACATCACTGAGGAACTCACATGGTCCATCCACACTGAGGCCATTGTGAAGAAGGTTCACCAGTGCCTCTTCTTCCTGAGACAGCTGAGGATGTTTGGAATGACCCACCACATCCTCACATGATTCTACTCCAGCACTGTAGAGAGCATCCTGACTGGCTGCATCACTGTCTGGTACGGCAACAGCACTGCCTTCAACCGCAAAGCCCTGCAAAGGGTGGTGTGAACTGCCGGACACATTATCGGAGGTGAGCTTCCCTCCCTCAAGGACATCTATACCAGGCAGTGTGTGAAAAAAGCTCGGAGGATCATCAGAGAGTCTAGCCACCCGAGCCATGGGCTGCTCTCACAGCTATCATCAGGCAGGTAGTATCGCAGTATTATGACCCACACCAGCCGACTTCATGACAGCTTCTACCCCCAAGAAATCAGACTTTTGAACTCTTGATTGCTCACGATACATATATCACCACTGCACATTATTAGCCTCAGACTGGACTCACATTTTATACTTCTCTTAATAACACACTGGCAACTGACTATCAACCGACAGCTGAATGTCGATGCAACACTTCATATTTATCTCCACTGATTACATGGGGAGGGGGGGAAGGGGGTACAGTGTATTTTTATTGTATACAGTGTTCTTATTTTGTTTATACTGTATAGTGTATATTATTTTATTGTATACAGTCTTCTTATTTGGTGTATACTGTATATTGTATATTATTAGGTGTATATTGTATATTGTGTTCTGTAAAAAGATGTGTAAACTGTGTTATTTGTAAATAAGATTTTTATTGTAATTGTCATACTGCTATGTTGCTTGGAACTGCACCAAAGACTTTCACCCACTGTTGCACTTGTGTATATGGTGAGTGACAATAAGGGGATTTGATTTGACTTTATTGTCATTGTGCACAGTACAAGTACAAAGCCAATAAAATGCAGTTAGCATCCAGCCAGAAGTGCAAATAGTAATATATTATAAAAAATAGATGCAGGTAAAGTGCAGTTGTGAATGAGGTAGATACAAAATGTAACATATCTATGCAATTTATAAGTCATAAATGTGTATAATATGCTTTTAAAATGACTATCCACGAACCATGTATTTGCATCTGTTAAAATAAGTTGGACGTGGGCACTTCCTACAAGACTAAGCAAAAAGACTTGAAGTGCCCACGTGCAATTTATTTTCATTGCCTGAAACAGTCACTTGGTGGACATCTGGTTTTAATGTGTGGGATAGAGGAATTCACTGAATATCATATTTAGGTGACTGTATGACACCCCCTGAACAACATACATCCTTCAAAATTCCACTGTCCATGAACCACCTAAAATTTTGAATGGGATAAATTATATGTGGGATCTGCATATCTCAGCTCTAGGAAGACTTTCAAAGCTGAAACCCATACTCCTATGCTCATCTCAGTCTCCTCTATCTATGGTGTGGATTTCAAAAGGATTGGAGAAAGTCAAAAAGTTTGTGCAAAAAAACTCCAAGGGTTTAGTTTTTCAGACGAAATTTTCGACTTTTTCTGATCCTCTCGAAATTCACAACATAGAGAGAAGTGGCTGGAGTGAGCACAGGAGTACAGGTGTAAAGTGTCTAAGTTGTCCCAGGGCCCTCAAACACCATATTAAGTGGATGAGTCTCTAGAATGAAGACAAAGAATGATTGGGCATTTATGCAGGAATCTCTCACACAGGCCTCTTCCACTCACACCCAGACAGAGCCTCTTGAATGTTCAGAGTCATCCTCAGGAAGGATTTAGAGCCCCCAAATTTCAGGCTCTGATTCGGGTGCCCCGGACAGTCGAGGATCTCAAATTTCAAGGTTCTGTGGCCTTCAGAACCCTCTTTTCCAGACGTCCCACTTGCCCATTAAACCAATGCAATTTTCATAATGGGTCTGTGGACCACATCCCTAATTGGGCCAATTAAGTGTAAAAACGGTCAAAGGGACACGGAACTCTGGACAAGGACTAAGAGAACCCTAAGGAGTAAGGAGAAAATATGTCATTTTCAGGGCGTTTGGACCTTTCTGAGCACCGTCCACCAGCCACTTTCCAAAAATGAATGGAATAAATTGCAGGTGGGACTTTTCTAGAAAAGTGCCGTGGCCCCAAATTTCACATGGTGGTAGCCTGATGTCATCGAGCCTCATCAAGCATCTAGAGACTCCAAATTTGGGGTCTTGATTGGGGGCTGCCAAGACTACCAGGATCCCGTATTTCCAAACCCTGCGACCTTTTGACCCCTCCTTTCTAGACATCCCACTCGCCCATTAAAACAATGCAATTTTCATAAAGGGTCTGTGGACGACATAGCTAATTTGGCCAATTAAGTGTAAAACAAGGTCAAAGGGTGACAGAACTCTGGACATGGCCTAAAGGCACCCTGACAAGATGTGTATGTCAATTTCGAGGAGTTTGGAGGTTTCTGTACAATGTCCACCAACCACTTACCAAAAATGAATGAAATAAATTGCAGGTGGGACTTTTCTAGAAAAGTCCCGCGGCCCCCAAATTTCATACGGTGGGAGCCTGATATCCCTCAAAAGACATACAGAGATCACGAGGCTCTAGAAGAAAGGAAAAGTCTTTTTTGGAGTTCAAGCAAGATTCTCGCACACAGGCCTCTTGCACTCATAGCTTGACAGAGCCTCTTGAATGATTAGAGACAACTACGGTAAGGATCTATACTTAGGAAGATTCTAAAGACCCTAAATTTTGGGGCCCAATTCAAATTTCAAGTTCCTGTAACCTTCGGAACCCCTTTTTCTAGACATCCCACTTGCCCATTAAATCAGTGTAATTCCATATTCAGAATCAGAATCAGCTTTATTGCCACAAATGCTTACAAATACAAGGAATTTGTCTTGGTGACAGGAGCTTCCAACACAACAATACAAAACAAATAAGACATAGATAATAATTAAAAATAATTAAAAAAGAATAAATACATACACACACATACATATACATATACATACATACACATATATGCATATATATCATCACATACACACATATACATACATACACATATATGCATATACATACATACATACACATACACACATACACATACATAGTGCAAATCTAATATAAATCTGTTATATACAGTGCGAGGGAATGTAATGGCAGAAGAGGTTGGATGTGTTGGATAAATATAAAAAGACTAAACTGTGTATTGCACATAATTATTGCTCAGTGGGGTAAATTTAACTGTTCATGAGATGGACAGCCTGAGGGAAAAACTGTTCCCGTGCCTGACGGTTCTGGTGATCAGAGCTCTGAAGCGTCGGCCAGAAGGCAACAGTTCAAAAAGGTAGTGGGCAGGGTCAGTGGGGTCCAGAGTGATTTTTCCAGCCTTTTTCCTCATCCTGGAAGTGTATAGTTCTTGAAGGGAGGGCAGGGGGCAACCAATAATCCTCTCAGCAGTCTGAACTGTCCTTTGTTGTCTTCTGATATCTGATTTCATAGCTGAACCAAACCAGACAGTTATTGAAGTGCAGAGGACAGACTCAATGACTGCTGAGCAGAACTGTATCAGCAGCACTTATGGCAGGTTGAACTTCCTCAACTGGTGAAGGAAGTACAACCTCTGCTGGGCCTCTTTCACAGTGGAGTCAATGTGGGTCTCCCACTTCAGGACCTGTGAATTGGTAGTGCCCAGGAACCCAAATGACTCCACTGCTGCCACAATGCAGTTTAGAATGGTGAGCGGGGTCAGTGTTGGGGTGTTCCACCTAAAGTCCACAATCATCTCCACTATTTTGAGCATGTTCAGCTCAAAGTTGTTTTGACTGCACCAGACAGCCAGCTGTTTAATCTCCCTTCTGTATGCAGACTCATCGTCATCCTGGATGAGGCCGATGACTGTGGTGTCGTCTGCAAACTTTAGGAGCTTGACAGAGGGGTCCTTGGTGATGCAGTCATTGGTGTAGAGGGAGAAGAGTAGTGGGGAGAGCACACATCCCTGGGGAGCACCAGTGCTGATTGTACAGGTGCTGGAAATGAAGCTTTGAATGCTTCATCGTAGGGCTCTTAGAAACAACATATTAAAAAGCTGTGTCCCTCAGAGTTTGGGAAGTACTTTTAAAAAAATCAAGAAAAATATTATAGAAAACATAACTCACTTTTCATTCACAAGTCAGCCAATTAAGCACTTAATAAAGTCATTCAGACTTCAAATTTGCACACTTACTAAGGGGCCACTGAGAAGCTATTCTCAGTCATTTTGAGCTTTCTGAGTGGTGTCCACCAAGCTGCTAGAGAAAATTAATGGGATAAATTGTACGTGGGATTCATTCTAGCATCTCTCCATGATGTCCTACGGACCCCAAATTTCACATGCTGACACGTCGAGTGCCCCTCAACATACTAAGAGGACTAAGGCCTTGGATGCAAAAAAGTATTTTTCATTATTTTCAATAGATCTCTCTGCCTGTCATAGAAGCCTATGTGACAGACTGCCTGAGAGGCCTAAATGCACCAGTACATTCATCAGATAATTTATAGTTATTAGGATGAGTTTTGGGATTAAACCACATGCACGGTGCTCAGGGCTTCCCATTGAACACATTTACATAACCCACAAGTCTGGAAAATGTAGATTATGCATGAAAAATGACTGTCCATTGACCACCTATTTGGTGGCCTTGAAATAGATTGCACGTGGGCACTCCCTGTGTGACCTGGTGAAAATAACTTTAATGTTAGTGCTAAGACCTGGGGGCTTCGAATGCTTCATCGTAGGGCCCTTTGAAACAACATATTAAAAAGCTGTGTCCCTCAGACTTTGGGAAGTACTTTTAAAAAATCAAGAAATATATTATAGAAAAATAACTGTCACTTTTCATTCACAAGTCAGCCAATTAAGGACTTAACGAACTCATTCAGACTTCAAACTTTGCACACTGTCTAAAGGGCCCCTAAGAAGCTATAGATGTCAAATTAGAGTAATTTATAGCTTTCTGAGGGGTGTCCACAAAACACCTATAGAAATGAAAGGAATAAATTGCTCGTGGGATGCGCCCTGGCAGCATGCAGAGAGGTCCCAGAGACCCCAAATTTCACAGAGTGACCCCTCATGGTCCTCTTGAAGACATACTGAGAGGGCTAATGATTTCGGTGAAGTTTTGGTGGAATGTCAGTAAACACCTTTAAAGGACTCGGCACCTGCCCTGTGCTCCATGAGGAAATGGATTGAATTGTTTTTTAAATAGTGTCAGGAACACCTAAAAACACACTTACAGGGGGCATGCGGGTTGCCTGGGTGCTGTCTGGCATGAATTAGGGCGATGTATGGCATCGGGGGGCACACTGGGGTTAAAGGCATGCCAAAGTGGTATTTAGTGGGTAAGGGGACAAATAGTGGTTCTGTGGACGGAAGGAAGACTATGAGGAAAAATAGTGGGTAAGGGGGACACAGGAAGTGAGTTCGTGGACAACAGGAAGCCCATTTAGAAGAATAGTGTGTAAGGGGGACATAGGAAGTGAGTTCGTGGACACAGGAAGACTAGTGGATTTGTGGACAAAAAGGGGCTCTGTGGACGCTGTTTACATTACTAAATGCCCCATGGGCAGTAGGTGGTTCATGGGTACGCCCCAAAGTGACCATGACAACTCGAGAGTGCCCCTAGAGGTGTCCATACGGCAAGGTAAGGAGGAAAATGAAACTTTCCCCAAATAGTTTTATATCTCACTTTCCCACATGGAAAGAGAACGGCATGAGGAACGTGAGAAACAAGGAAGTCTAGCACTCTGAACTCTTCCTGACTTGCGACTGAAATGTGACTGACTTGAGAATGACATTGAACTGGAAAAAGGTCAAAGGTCATTCCCAAACCTCCGGTCCTGACAAAGACGGTAATGACGAAGCCGATCGCATAGCCAAGCTAGGCACGGAACAGGGCACGGCCTGGGATTTCCGAGACAAGTGGCTTCCGATTACCCAAAATTGTGCGTAAACGCAATCACCTGTCAGCAAGCAAAAGAAAGGCAAGAAGACTTGCAGACCTGCCCACAGACTCTGCGCCTGGGATGGACACCTGTTGATGCAGATCTGATCACCATGCAGGAGCAAGACCCGGCCATCCAAACCGTCCGGCAGCGGGTAGCAAACCCTGCAGCACAAGGGGCCTTTCAAACCCCACCGTGTGAGTCAGAGGAGCTACATGCCTTAAACTGGAGAAAGGTTTGTTGGTCTATACCCAAACCGACCTGGGACCAGCTCACTGGGTTGTCCCAACCGATCATAGAGAGTGATGCTAGCTCATGCTCACGACTTCCCTATCGGAAGCCACCGGGTTTACAAGGCCACCCTCAAGACCCTCCAGCAAGTTGTTTATTGGCCATCGATGCCCTGTGACACCCATTCCTAAGTCAAAGGATGCCTGGTCTGTAGCCAGATCCAGCCATCCAAACCACTGGATCCGGCCCCACTCCAGAACCGAGGGATCACGTTCCCGTGGTCCCACCTCCAGGTGGATTGGATTGGACCAGTCCCCAAGTACCCAAATGCACGACACAGTTGAATGTGCCTAGCAGACAACTGTTCACACCCTTGAACAATTGCAGAAATTCCTAGTGACTGAGGAGGACCTCAATGGCCAGACAAGACCAAAACGATTTCTTGGTGGTCTGCTTGCCGCGGCATCAGCAATCGGTTCACTCTTCTCCATTGGCCTCTCAGCTGCCAACTCTGTCAGCATCAGTGCACTTCAAAGGCACATGGGAGAACTCGATAAGGAAATGCCAGAAATCCAACAGAGAGTCCTCCTCCAACAAGAACAATTACAGGGCCTGGGTAAAACCCATCAGAGTTCTATAGTCACTGTAAATTTGCACTCTGCTCTTTTCAATAACACTTTACATGCTTTAGGGGCTTTGTCAGAGGTTGTCAGAGAAGACATAACTTATGTGTGTATTATTAGAGATCTAATGCAGGACCTCATCAGGGAAATTAGCTCCTCAGCCAACAGTCTGAGTGGTGGAAGGATTCCAGATTACCTGGTTTCCATAGACCTTGTCGAACAAATCCTTAGATCTGCTACTACCTCCGTTGTGCAACCTTCAAAGATACACCTGGCATATATTCTTGGCAGTGCAATTCCAATCTATGTAAATCCTCAGAACATCGAAACAGGATTCATCCTCAATCTACTTATCATAGAAAGGCAGAATATGTACCGACTAAAGTTCATATCGAATGTTGGTTTTCAGAGAGGTAACACACACAATCACCTCAAAACACCACCAGCACTCATCTGCCATGATGAGGACACCTCGCTCTACCTTATCCCTAACCTACCCATGTGTACGAAGACAAAGGACATTCACTGGGTTTGTCTAAGCAACCCCTTTGTTAGAGAGGCGACTAACTACCTCTGCGGCCTAAGAGGCGAATCCCCTGAACAAAAGTGTCAAGGTAGCATGTCTGTCAAAGATGAAGGAACAGAGACAAAGGTAGAGCGAGCAGGCAATTGCTGGCTCGTTAGCACACCAGCCACCAAAGTTCTAATATCATACGACCGCCATGATGCAGCCGATAAAAAACGCTACCAAACCAGACTGTGTTCTTAACAGTTCCCCAAGGAGCCACTGTACACATTGATGATATTGTCCTCCATCATCTCTGTGTCAACAAACATGACACGGAAATTGAGATCATGAACGCATTTAGAGGTCACAACCTCACCATTGATGACACCCTTCAACAGCAGCTTCAGGCTGAAGGGACGAAATTAGTGAAGTTCAGTCTCAAACCAACTGGTTTGACCACTATATTTCCTAGTCACATAAGCATCATCTTACCAAGAACATCCCATCAGTCTGGTGTAGGGCTTTACTGGTTGTTTAGATCAGTGTTACTATCAGAAATAATTAATAATTATTTCTGTAGTTATTAATCAATATTTAAATTAATTAATTGGATCTAACTCATTAAAACCTCATATAGGACTCCAGTAAATGTAGTGTGCTACGTTTAGGAGCAAGTTTGGTTATTAGCAATAATTAATAATTATCAAAGATAATTATTAATTATTAAAATCAATAGAACATTGATGAGAATCAATGTTAGCTTTTTTTTTAATCCTTTAAAATCAACACTTATCAATTGTTAACATCGAAGAAACATTAAAATTAACACTAGCTTATTGATCATTCTAATTCAATCAAAGATAATTATCAATTATCAAAAATCAATAGAATATTAATAAGGATTAACATTGACGGGGCACCACCCTGAAATCAGGGACTAATAACCGAATATTAAAACAGTCTCAATATTAGATTGTTTTCTTAGGAAAATCGACATCCGAAGAATATCGATTTTCGAATAAAAAAACAATGAATGAAGGTTTGAATCCGAGCACTGACATCCCGTCAGCACGACACAGGCGTATGCAAAACAAACCAAAACACTTCTCTTTGTAATATAAACAAAGTTTATTTATGCAGTAATATCAATTAATAATTAATACAATGCAGTCAATAAACTTCCGACTTACAACTACAAACTAAACAGTGATATGATTAGATATGGAAATAAAAATAATCCTATAACACAAGGTGTGTGTGTGTCAGTGTGGTTAGTGAGAGAGAGAGATGATTAAGTGACAGCCCGAAAGCTGATTTCGCGATAGCTGGAGATGAAGCAGCCGTGTTCATCACTCAGAGACGCGGTTTTACGAGCGGGGCTCGTAAAAGTCCCTTGTTATTTGACTCTTTAATGGATGAACTCAGTTGCTGTCTCACCCGCGATGGCGAAAATGCACAACAGTCCAATTTGGTTGGACTACAATACAGCAAAACAAATTCGTGATAATTAATACCCTGAGTATTAATAATTAGCGGACATGGCGGTCCGTAAACTGTACAAGCAAAAACCTTGAAACACAAGAATAACACGCTATAATATTCTATCTCTGCCCAGACGTAAACCTCTTACTTGAATCGCATGAGGACACAGGTAGAATGTGTTTTCCTCCGTCCTTTAACTTTGACCCGGTTTCTTGAGGCTCGTGTGATGACTAGAGCCGTTTCCTCGCGCTGTCGGCGGCCGGTACGGCTGTTGATTCTCAGAGGGCGGTACGGCTGTTGATTCTCGGCGGGCTGGCGGAGAACTCAGAAATGTCGACTTGATTGAAGATGGAAGAGAAATCTTTAATCTCTTCACTTCTGTAGGCCAACGGATGAAGATGCGAATTGCTCGGCGGTCTCCTTCGGATCCGTTAGAGTGTTTGGTTGAACACAGAGTAATCTCAACTCGTCCAGCGAGATGGAGATTGTATGGCTACAGTTTCAAGTCGGACATTACTTCCTTATGCCACGAGGTTACACCGGAGAGCAGCAAAAAGCTACGTCCGTATTCGGTGAACGAAGTAGCCGGAAGCAACTTTGGAAGCATTTCAGAATTATTTGAACTCCTGATGATGTCATGTTTGAGGGACGTTCTGTTGTGTGCCTCATCCAATAGGAGTTGAGTGCTCGATCCTTTAGTGGGCAAGGCTTCATGGATCTGTAGTCTGTTTAGGACTCCCTTTGTTTGATTTTGGCGCGATTTTATCAGTAAGATTTATGACTTAGAAGGAGGGGGCTTGAGGAATGTTTTTTATGACTGTTAGGCCTGCCTTTGTCTTCTATCTGAATACATGAGGCCCAACACTGGTCGCCCTCGGGCTCCTCCTTAGTGGTTGGATCATCACGGCAATTATTGCACATGCCATGTACAGGTACATTCAAAACCTACAGGCCATACTGGACTCCTTCCTTCTCATACAACCACGTTTTACACACCAGTCTGAGCCCATCCCACAGGTTAACCCTAATAATTTCCCCTCTAACCCTCCTTTCCTCTAACCCCTTTCCTCTAACTTTTTGGTCCTAGTATCCATTGTCAAGTTCTACTATGATTTTGTGTTATGACCAAAGAACAGCAAAGGATTGTGTTATGGTTAATGCTGTGCCTACCTATAACTTGGAATGTTTGTCTTTATGTATGATGAATGTTGTTTTAGACTTAGCTAGAAGTTCTATGCCCAGATGTGCCTCATTCTCTGCCCTCTGTGGAATCTATGAACTGTATGAACTGTGCAACTGTTTTTTTTCTATCAGGAAGACATGGATGGCGTAACCCACGGGTTACTGTGAACCTACAGGAATTGCTTGGCCCTTCAGTTGCTCTAAAGGCGCTGGACAACAACCAACTCTTCAGACCAAAGGGGGGAATGTTGAGTCTTATGTGCTCAGATAGGAGACAAAGGCAGGCCTACACACAGTCATAAATCCTGACTAAGGCCAGTAGGAACACTAAAAAAAGTCTTATAACACAGAATTAGCCAACAAAATCAAACGAAGGGAGTCCAAACAGACTACAGATCCCATCAAGCCTTGCTCACTTTACACCTAGGTGTGAAATTCTGAAGGATCATACTCTCAACTCCTATAGGAAGAAACGCACGACAGAGCACGTCCCTCAACCATGATGTCATCGAGAGTGTAAAAACCACGGAGATTCCTCCTAAGCATTGCTTCCAGCGACAGTATTCACCACGTCTAGTTGCAGCCCTGCTGCTCCCAGGTGTAGCCTCACTGCCGAAGGAAGTAACGTACATACCTGAACTTTGACAATACAATTTCCATCTCGCTGGACGAGCCGAGATTCTCCGTGATCTACCAAGCATGCTAACGGATCTGAAGGAGACCGCTGAGCAATCTGTGTCTTACCCTTTTGCCTGCAGAAATGAAGAAAGAAGTTTTCACTTCCTTCTTCAACCGAGTCGACTTCGCTGATTTCTTCACCAACCCGCTGAGAATCAGCCACTGTACCACCCGCCGACAGAGCGAGAAAACGGACTCCCGTCATCACCCGAGTTTCGAGGAACCGAGTTTGAGTCAAACAACGGATGAACACACATTCTACCCGCATCCTCATGCGACTCAAGTAAGAGGTTTATGTCTGGGTAGAGATAGATTATTATAGTGTGTTATTCTTGTGTATCAAGGTTATTGCTTGAACAGTTTACGGACCGCCGAGTCCACTCATTGCTGCTAATAATACTCAAGGTATTACTGTAACTTACTGTTACCACAAATGAGAGTTGCTGTGTTGTTGTCCAACCACATTGGGCTGTTTGTGCATTTCCACCATCGCGGGTGAGACCGGCATACTGAGTTTACCCATTAAAGAACCAACAGCCACGGCGGATGGATTACGAGCCATTCACCACGTCTCTATGTGATAGAACTAACGGTTGCTGTCTCTCCCACGATCGCTAAACCGGCTTCGGTGCCATCACCGTGTTCTCTCTCTCTTGTATTAACCGCACACACACACAACCCCACACAAACATACCCATACACACATTTGGTGAACAGATAACTTGGCGAAAGAGCCCAGCTTTGTCCCCAAGTTATCGTACCAGCGGAGACACATGTTAAACGGGCAGGCGCCATTAACCAGTGTCTCCACCCACATTCGCGGCCACATTCTCATGCCGGAAACCTCACATCTACCCTCCTCTCATGTATTATAGGTTTATCTGTTACTGTATCTAATCATGTTACTGTTTAGTTTTTAGTTGGAAGTTGGAAGTTTATCGACTGCTTTGTATTGATTATTAAAGCTAGGGTGTGCAATCTTTTCCAGAAACATTTTTTGTTATACTGGTTAAAAGTCTCTTCACATCCTGGTAGCAATGAATAATTTAAGTGGTCTAAATGTAAAAAAAAAATAAAATAAATATATATATATATATATATATATATATATATATATATATATATATATCTTATGTGGAAGAGACAGGGCTAAAAAATGATCAACCAATCATTGCATTCGGTCCGAATGTAATGATAGGATGTCCTTCCTGTCTGTCAGTCTATATTTGTATGCCATCGCGCAACTTGTTCGTGCAGACAATCACACGTCATCAGCGCAGGTTCCTTGATGTTGTGCAGATCGAGCGTGAGAATGGAAGGCAAACCGCATCTACAATATGTTCCTCCTGAACCACCAGTAAAAGGAAACAAGAAAAGAAAGACCATGTTAGAAACTTCTACAACAAAAAAAAGTCTGTATCAAAAGCATGCTAAAAGCAGAATGAACTCTGCTCTATGTGTGTGTGTGTGTGTGTGTGTGTGTGTGTGTGTATTCATGTGTGATAGAGGAGGCATGGCTTTGGAGACACCTCTGAAGCGAGGGCGGGCTCTATGCTTTCAAACTGCTAGCCTCTCTGGATTACACACTCTTGCTTTAATTGATATTACAGCATCAATAAACTTTGTTATACTTTAAAGAGAAGTGTTTTTGTATTGTTCTGCATGCACCTGTGCCAAGAGCTGGCAGGGGATGTCAGTGCTCGGATTCAAGCCTTCATTGGTTCCTTTTTGAATCTCGATGTTCTCTAGATGTCGACTTCCTAAGAGAAAGATCCTATATTGAGACTGTTATACTGTCTGGTTATTAGTCCCTGATTCCAGGGTGGTGCCTCGGCAATATTTATTCTTTAATATTCTATTGATTTTGATAATTGATAGTTATCTTTGATGACTGTTGATTTGAAGGATTAATAAGCTAATATTGATTCTAATCAATGTTTTATTGATTTTAATAATTAATAGTTGTCTTTGATAATAATTAATGTTCGATTGATTTTGATAATAGATAGTTATCTTTGATGATTGTTGATTTGAAGGATTAATAAGCTAATGTTGATTCTAATCAATGTTCTATTGATTTTAATAATTAATAAAAAAAATTACATAATTATTAATTATTGCTAATAACTAAACCCGCTCCTGAACGAAAACCCAACACTGTACTTATATTATATTATATTATATTATATTATATTATATTATATTATATTATATTTTTGTTGCATAGGAACAATTACAATGTTTAGGAGGTCATTTAATGATTTTACTTAGAAAAACTGTACATTTTAAATTTCATAAAATTTTGTGTCTTTAGTATTTTTATTAACAACACCCTTCAGCCATGACTATTTTCACAATATAACTTTACGCACATTATTTTTAAATGTTTTATTATAATTATATAGTATATAACAAATTATTATTATATTATTATTATTATTTTTGTCCACTCTATTTGGTGAATACTTCTGACGGGTCACGCTGTAGGAAAAAAAGACTATCCTGTACAGCAGGCGGCGCTGTTTCTAGTGTCCGCTCACTGATCCAATCCAGTGAAGAAATACATCACAATGGCGAATAGGGACACTTGAGTTGTTTGACTCTTCGTGTTCACTGAAATTCTCTGGGTGATTTCTGTCACGTAATTCATTCATAATCCCTAAAACAGGTGAGTTGATAACGCAGGAATGAATCAATGCTCCGTCTTATTGTGTTTCATCAGAACAACACTGCTCTAGACTAACAATGAACTCTTGCAATTAGCATCTGAACAGACATGAATCTGACTTGCATTATTATTATAATAAAGTAAATACAAAACTTACTGACACCAATGGTATTATCGCTATATGAAACGGTTGAAACAGAAATGAATTCAGTATGTGATCGCATGTAAAACTGAAATGTGTTGTACCAGTAAATTAAAGACATGGGCAGTGTCTTAAAACCTAGTGAGCTGCCTACCCAGTCAGCATTTTTTTTTAACATCATAGGCGCGTTGTAACTCAAGCCCAAATATGTAAATATACAGAGATTGTTCTATATGTGTACTCTTTTAATAGTAATGTGTAATGCGTGGTCTTGTATAAAGTGCTGTATGTCTGTACACTGTCTCTGATTCTGCACAGTATAAACTGTATTCCATGTATAGTGCACACAGTATTCATATTATATACTTCAGAAGTAGTACATGTATTATGGTAGTATACCAGCTCAGAGTTTTGGGTGATGTATGTGCATTCTAAACTCAAGCCCAAAAATACTGACCCACGGTGTGTGCATGTGTTGTTCATGCATTGAATTTCCACTAACAGTGCTGAAGTTTTCCATCTGGCGAGTATGAGTGCTGAGGCTGCAGACCGTGAGGCGGTGAGCGGCAGTCGGCCCTGCACCCCTCCACAGACTTCCTGGTTTGAGTTCCTGCTTGACCCATCATTACTGGAGCAGCACTTACAGAGCGCTCATCCAGGTATCATGACTCACAGTCACCGTCAGGGTCAGTAATTAACGGGTAGAAATGCCCTGAAAATTCAGAATTTGGGGGCAATATGCCCCTGCAAGTGCCTGTTTATTTATCTGATACAGTCCTTAATATCCTGTTCTAGTTACAAATACATACATCACGATCTTTACATGTTGGATTCCTAAAAGCCCAAGATCTATGTCTGTTTTCAGTGGACAAGTGAAAATTTCCAGCAAATATTATTTGTAGCATACCCTCTGTGCAGAGGCTACAAGTCTCAGTGGAGGATGAATTCCATGACTGTTCACTTATTGAAGATAAACTAGCAGTAAAAAAAATTCTGGGCAACTCCATGTGCTATACTACTTAAAGGGATAGTTCACCCAAAAATGTTCTCATCATTTACTCACCCTCATGCCATCCCACATGTGTATGACTTTCTTTCTTCTGCAGAACACAAATGAACATTTTTAGAAGAATATTTCAGCTCTGTAGGTCCATTCAGTGCAAGTGAATGATGACCAGAACTTTGAAGCTCCAAAAAACACATAAAAGTAATAGGGATGGGCATGAGTACTCAAATAAAAGTGAATGTTTGTCACTGACTGTAAACATCACTGCACTGGGTGCTGAAATGTTTGCGTGACGTAACACACACCTCCATCTCGACGAAATGGGAGCTGAAGATTTCCAAGTGAGATTTCCAAGAGTTTCCAAGTTAAAAGTCAGACATAATGTGTCATTCCATTGCACTTTCCCCAGTTGAAAGGTGGAAATTCAGACTCTCCGAGTTGAATGGAACGCTTCATGAATCATCACAGCAACAACAATGCGGAGCATCACGGCTTTCCCCACAGGAGCGAACACTTGGACATGCATACACACACACACACACACAAGGCGTGTGACAGTGGACTCAACACGCTAAGGCAATGCATATATAGCAGGCGAGTGTTTCAAACAGCTAGAAAGAGTGCAGCTAAATGGAACAGAATGCAGCGACTGAACTTAGCACACATTTAAAAACGCGAAGGTTATGGCGTCTCCTGTTTTACCTACCATGATTTGAAAATGGAGTGACTAAAAAAAACTGGTGCACACTTACTAAGATTACTACAGTAACCTGAAGGAAGAACAGACAGATGTTGTTATTGAGTTGGGCAGCGTACCTTCACATAATGACAAAATATGATGCATTATATTTTGATTAAGCAATCTTTTGTACATTTTGTAACAGGTAATTTTATAACAGCCTATAATAATGAATAGACGATACACTGGAACAATAAGATGCAATGCAGCAGCAAAAAAAAGACTTCTAAATTGATCTGTTTCTCATCCACACCTATCATATCGCTTCTGAAGACATTGATTAAACCACTGGAGTCATACGGATTACTTTTATGCTGCCTTTGTGCTTTTTGGAGCTTCACAGTTCTGGTCGACTTTCACTTGCGTTGTATGGACCTACAGAGCTGAAATATTCTTCTAAAAATCTTCATTTTTGTTCTGCTGAAGAAAGTCATAAACATCTGGGATGGCCTAAGGCGTGTAAATGATAAGAGAATTTTCATTTCTGGGTGACCTATCCATTTAATTTCCAAAAATATTTGGAAAAATGTGAATGAGAAAAGTCAACCCGGAAAGTGTTTCACTCACAATACAAATAATGCAGAGTGGAGATCAGGCAATTATGCAGTTATTTTAACTGAAATATTCCCAAATGAATTGGTATTGGATCGAATCGAAATTTGAAATATAATTGAATACTACAAATATTAGATTTAATTTTATTGGTGACAGCCTGCTGTATCTCATTATTCAGACTTAAAGAATTGTTTAAATTGATTAAATTGAAGTAGGACTATTTGACATTAAAAGATGACACAGAGGGCCCTACCTTTAGAGCGCTAGCCTATGCCTTAAGCACAGCGCTATGCAATATGTCATATGCACCAAGTCAGTGGGCATGGCCATTAAGTTTTGGTATTTTCGTGCAAGCGTGCGCTAAGTCAAGATGCAAATGGATTTGGCAAAATGCATACGCAAAGCACTAATGGGCTGGGTCAAGTGCAATATAATTCTGAGGTTCTTCTCCGGTTATTTCACCATCTGCGTCCTATTATATAGTCCATTTCCCTTAAATATATTATAGATTTTCATAATTATAAATATTAATTTATTATGCTTTTATGCTGTAACAATACCTGTTGTTACTATGGTTATTTTAGTGGATACTGTATTTACAATAGTAAATGACTGATCGGATCAGGTGAGTCCACATGAAGTTGCCCCAGTAATAAATGTAGTGTAAGTCACTGAAACGATTCCCACCAGCACTGCCTGTGCAACAGTAAAGACTCAATTTACATTTGTATTACTTTGGTTTCCTGAGATCAGCTTCATAATGAAACGAGATCTGATGGATTTCCCACAGATCCACCTCCTGTCCAGCTGATCATTCAGTTTCTTGAGCAAGCCTCGAAACCATCTGTGAATGAGCAGAACCAGGTCCAGCCGCCGGTGGATAACCGCAGGAACCGCACGCTCAAGCTGCTGGCACTCAAAGTGTCTGCTCACCTCAGATGGGACCTCAATGTTCTGGAGAAAGGGTGTGTGAAGATGCAGTGTTTATGTGCACATTTCTTAGATTGAATGTTGGATAAATCTTTCAAATAGTCATTGTTGTGGAGATAATGCAAGAACCAATAGAACTGTTGCTCAGAGTCAGCATCTGTGATTCGAACAACCTCTAAATCTAAGTATTCAACCTCCACGTTACTCGTCCAGCACAGTTTATGTTACGGACATGAATAATACCTCAAATCATGTGTTGTGGTGTGGACAGGTGTGCTATTGTCACACATAAGACCAGAGTGTTTGCTTGAAACAAACGATCAGAAGAACGCAACATCTTAATTGGATACAGGAGGCAGAAATAAAATGACAGATGAAAATGTTCATCGGTAAAGGCTTTTTTATTTTGTCAACAGTAACGAAGACAAGATGAAAGACACATCATGACAGTTATCACTGAAAAATACTGTTGACAAAAATATGGCCGGAAAAAAACAATATTGCAAGATATGAACAAAGCACTAACTCTGTTTTTAATTAATTTTTTTATCAAACACATCCTATTTATGTGACAAATCTGTTATATCCACAACATCTGCACAGATAATGATGCCAATGAACAGGTGAACTTGAACTAAGTGAAGTGCTAGTCAGAATGCAGAACTTGCATTGTACAAATGCGCTATACATAACTCGATAACTTTAACTGTTTAAACCTGAGGAATTCACAACAGAGTAACTGTTAAAAAGGATCTACTCATTATACAGTATGTTATTATTTCAGGAGCTCAGGTTTACAGGACAGTTTTCTCATGGTGTTTAATCTTACATATTAAACATATATTAATCTTGAATATTTTTGACATGTTTAAATAATTGAAACTAAATAATTTAGACATTTTCAGATTATTTGAATACTTGGTTAAATGTTGGTCTGGTACAGTTTGATACTGAACATGTTTTGTTTAGTTATTTTGTCCTTTTTTCTCATAATTGTCAACTTAAATACATGTTGTTTTTTTGATGACTAAAATTATATTTAAAATTGTAGTAAAATAAATGAATATGATGAAATACTGAGTAATTCTAAAGGACATTTTCATCAAAGGACAAAACTTCTGATTAAAATCGAGTGTGAAGTAAACACTGACAGAGGGTGAAGCTGCGGTTCATCTGTATGTTGTGATTGTCTTTGCAGTCTGACGATCCCTGTGTTGAATATGCTGCTGAATGAGCTGCTGTGTGTGAGTCGAGTTCCTCCCGGTGTGAAACATGTGGATCTGGATCTGTCCAGCTTACCGCCCACCACCGCAATGGCTGTACTCGTATACAACCGCTGGTCAGTGTGACAAATCAAGTTCACATCTCTGATTTTACTGGGTTAGCTTTAACTTTCAATAATATAATGCTAAATCAGCATTCAAATATGAATGTATTGTATAGGTGTTTGTTCAACAATTTCATGTTCCAGGAGTTTTTTTATTTTATTTTACATTTTTGTTATATGAAGGACATTTTCACCAGGCCTTCATCAATTATATTAGTTTTTTTTTTTTTTTTTTTCAAATGCCTTTTATGTCTTGATTTGACTCTTTTAGTCTTGTCTCAGACTCAGACATTTAGTATTAAACTATGAAAATCCATTATAAACATACAAATTATTACGTTTAAAACTATGATCATTTAAACAGAGGGAAATAAACACAAACCATTTCAATATTTATTCTGCGGATATGATTTCTATCATTTTTTTATTTTATTTATTTTTTATTACGACTGTCTCACAGTTGTGATGTCATTTCAATCACACCAAAAATGTTGCCCCTAATAAAGTTTCATCAAAAGTTAGTGTACTTGTTAATCAAGTGGACAAAAGTGTTAGTGAAGAGCATGCTTGAGATGAAATAAGAGACTAGTGATGTTTGAAGAAAACAAAGAAAAATCCACGGAAATATCAAAATTGCGAAATTATGCAAAAGTGAAAATATTGAAGTAACAAAAGTTCAGGAAACATAAAATGTTAGCTGTGAAATTATCCTCAGCAAGACTTAGTCTTCATTTTAAAAACATTTTTTATCAAATATTGAAATGAAAGACCTTATATAATGTTCATTGTGTATATTACTGTATTATATATTGTGTATATTACCTTTTAAAACTACCTTGATCTTGCCATGAAAATAGCCAGTGATGCTGACATGGCAATAAAAATAAATAAATATTAAAAATGTCATTTCCATCAGCATCATTTCAGCACAGAATTCTGTTAAACACAAAACAGACTTTGAGATGAGCTGGAAATGAGAAAAAATGACAAAAATGACATAAGTCACCTGTGATGTATGTACATACACTGCTGGACATTGTTTTTAGACAAATAATAATAATAAAAAATTTAATTGTGAAAAACGTTTTAATAATAATAATTAATAATTTTCTTTATTTATCACACATTATACATTTGCACATATACGGTGAAATTCTTCTTTTTCACATATCCCAGCTAGGCTGTGGTCAGAGTGCAGGGTCAGCCATGATACGGCGCCCCTGGAGCAGATAGGGTCAAGGGCCTTGCTCAAGGGCCCAACAGTGGCATCTTGGCGGTGCTGGGGCTTGAACCCCCGACCTTCTGATCAGTAACCCAGAGCCTTAACCGCTGAGCTACCACTGCCCCTTAACAAGACTTAATTTTCTTTAAAAATCCACAGTACTAAAAGTGCCCAAAATTTAAGAAACCCCCATATATATTAAAAAATATCAAATTTCTTGAAATCTCTGAAAACTGAATGTACATTAATGTCATGTTTAGTAAGAAAAACTGTACAGTCAGCTGGTGATTATCATAAATTATACCATGGGTCTTTCGCCCCTCTCTCTCTCTGTCTGTCTCTCTCACTCTCTCTCGTCTCACCCAGTTAAACATACTGACACGCGCGCACACACACATACTCGAGTTGCGACCAGAAAACAGAGCCGTGATGTAAACGCACCCCGTGACTTGATCAATACAACAGTTTGTATATTATCCAAAATAACTTTTAATATCTGTGGAAAGCACATTTGCGTTCACACACACACACACACACACACACACGGACACACAAACGTGAGCAACAAACAGCCAGTGAGGTTGTACACAGTTGTTTAACAATGGAAAAGCGACATGACCACGCTGCTGCTGAGAAGTATACTTAACCTTTTATCTTGGCAACTTGAAGCGATGTAACCGCTGAAGAAAGCCACATACACAAGTTATTTCCACACGTAATCTTACTGATTTTCTCGCTCTCTCACACACGCACTACCTTGTTACTCCAATGCTGAAAGGCAGCGCATCCTCCGTTGCTAGTTCAAAAGTGACATTTTCGAACTAGCAAAGAAGGCTTGAGCTGTATCAAAGACAGACGCTGAATCCATGGCGGAAGAAAGTAGTTCCACTCATCTTGAGATTAAACCCTGAACGATGTCGTAAGATGTTGTAACTCTGGTATAAGTGGAATAACTGACTCCTGTTGAATTATTGAATATAAGCGGAGTGGCTGCTACACCTTGGGTGTGCATTCATTTTCAATAATTACATGGTTCATCGTCAATTATTCCTTACATAAACCGAAGGAGAGGTGTCTTGTAAAGGGGTTTATTTGTCAATAATGACCAGAGAACATGCAGTAAGTTTGATCAATTGAACATGTTTGTTAATGTTATTAAATTATTGCTGTTACCATTTTCTCTTATTTACAGTTTAGGCTCTTAACTGTAATCTGTTTGTGTTGTACTAGTTTTGTGTATTTAAATTCGCAGAACAGTATGTTCAGTGGTAATGCTTGGGTAACAGAACAGTTCAAATTTCTTGTAATTAACAATTTAATGTGTTTGTTTGTATAATTGAACCGTTTCAACAGGGCCATCCGTACCATTGTGCTGAGCAGCTTCCCTGAGAAACAGATTAAACCTGGACCACACCAGATCAATATGTGAGGAACATGTCATGACGTCAAAAGACGTGTTTGAATGCTGAATAAAAGTGTGTTGTGTGTGCTGATAGTGTTGTCTGTGTGTGCTGCAGGATTAATGTGGTCCAGCAGGAGAAGGACCTCACAGAGAACATCCTGAGCGTGGTACGACCAGCATATCACTGCCTTCCCTGTGTTTTAATGGGCAGTTGTTTGATTGCTGTCGATCTGGACAGTGTGAGGGTTTGTTCACACAGGACGGGAATAGAATGCAGTTGAACTGTTTTTAACATGCTGTGTGACTCTCATAAAACTAAAAGACTGGGACATGCACCACAATAGCCTGAGACGTGTACACAGACAATAATCACAGAAATGATCAACAACAATTAAATTAGAATGAATGTGTGAACAGCCCCTCACTCTGTTTCTAGAGGTACTACGTTTTTTTAACTAATAGACCAAATCACATTGTTCATGTGTGTTTTTCTTTTGCCTAAAAGAGTTTACTCAAAAATGATAATTCTGTCATCCTTTACTCACCCTAATGTTGTTCCAAACCCATATGACTGACTTCTGTGAAACACAAATGGAGAGGCTTCACAAAGTTTTTGAAGAATCTTCACACAGCACTTAACCGTATATCAAGAGTTCATTGAGACTGGCAGATCTCGAGCTCCAAAATGGAAGGAAAACCACTATAAAACTTTCATAAAAGAAGTCTACACATTGTGTGTGCTATATTCCAAGTCTTCAGAAGCCATACAGTAGCTTTGTCAGAGTTAAAAAAATGAAATTTAAGTGTTGTTCCACAGAATAAACTGCAGCAAATGTCTTTGGAACATAAGCGTGTGTAAATAATAACATATCACTGAACTATCTCTGTAATTAAGGTAAAAGGATTGACGTGTTTCAATATTTTTTTTACTTGCATCAATATCTGAAATTTCCATTTGCATACTGAAGATTGGTCAGTTGTCCTTACTGTTATTATGCTAGTGTGTGATTATCATTGTGTTGTTCAGCTGAGAGAACAGGCTGCAGACTCCATCATGGTGTTAGAAGGAGCTCTGAACATTAAGAAAGACTTCTACATCCACACAATGAGAACCCTGGACCTGCTGGCAGCTGATCCCAGTACAGCCAACGGAGAGACAGAGTCATCGACCGCCGGTTTGCGAGTCAGCGCTGATGACCTGCACTGTCAGGTGTGTCAGATCTACAGAGAAAACAACTAGCACACAATAACCAGTTAACTCCGCTTTAATGTTCATCGTGTGAAAAGGTTGCTACATCACTAATAAAACATCTATGCATTCGTCTTATCGTCAGGTGCATTATGATTTAGGAGGAATTTACTTTCAGCAAGGCTGTTCAGATCCTTCTGCGTACGAGAAAGCCAGAGAACACTTCACAATCACACGAGAACTGCTCGCTAAGGTGAGACAGATATCCAGTTAAAGGTATACTTCACCCAAAAATTAACATTTTTCATCATTTACTCAACCTCATGTCATTCCAAACATTCCATATGACTTTTTTTCTCCTGTGAAACACAAAAACATTCATTTTAAATCATCTTCACGCTGCTCTTTTCTGTACAATGACAGTTCATAGTTTCCTCGACTGTCAGGCTCCTAAAAGGATTAGTTCACTAATGTTTAATGAAAGTGTGTAAAGGAGTGTGAATTGTTTTTGCATCAAAACATGCAATAAGTAATCCAAAAGTAATTATATTATATTATCTAAAATATTACATTACTGATTACAAGTGTAGCTGTAGAAGTAACCTACCCAACACTGGCCACATGAATGTATTAATGGTAACAGAGTTTTGTTATGTTTTCCAGTTGGATTCTTCATCTCTTTGTCATCTGGATGAGCAGCGTTTGTCTGGTTACTGGAGCGCCTGTAGAACTCTGACCGGAACATCAGACCCCAGCGAGACCCAGATCACCCCGTACGGCCAGATCAGCTGCTTCATCAGGAACCGCAACTTCGGGGTCAGTGAGATTTCTGAATGCATTACAGGAGCATCAAATGTCTAGAGATGAAAACCCCTCTTGCTGAATCTTGAGGATCAACTGTTGTTGGTTTATGAAGCTACACTGTACTGTACTTCTACTACAACAGGTCATTGATGGCAGTGTAAACCAGCAGAGAGATAAGTATCATAGTGGTCAAAGAACATCCTTCTGGAATGACAAGAGAATATTTAACTCTCCTTGAAAGTTCGGAGCCCCTAAGGAGTAGTAATAATACGTTTTATTTAAATAGTGCTTTCTAAAACCAAAGATCGCTTTACAGAATCAGTCACAACAAGAAATTCATCACAATCAATCTCAACAATACAACTAAACACAACAAGAGAGGAAAAAATAAACCTCATGGACTAGATGCAGAGGAGTAACACAGAGAAAAAAAGAGATGTGTTTTCAGGAGTTTATTGAGGAAGAGGCTTCACAGAGATTCTGAGGAAGAGAGTTCCATAGTCTTGGGGCAGCAACACTAAGAGACCTGGCACACGTAGAGACTAATCTACATTTAGGAACTGCAAATGAGCCAGTATCAGTTGACCTTAAGGAGTGGCCAGAGGAGTAACTCGAATAAGTAACGAGGGGCATGGTGATGAAGAGCTTTGTATGTGAGGATGAGGATCTTGAACTGTATGCGAAAAGAAACAAGGAGCCAGTTAAGGTCCTGAAGAATTGGAGTGATATGTGAGGTTTTTTTTTTGTAAAACTGAGAAGATGGGCAGCAGAGTTTTGCACATATTGAAGTCATTTGATAGTTTTTGCAGAAAGACCAACGAAAAGTGAATTACAGAAATCTAGGCATGATGTCACAAAGCCATACAGTATAGTAGAGTTTCATCCTGGAGGCTGAGAGAGGAGTGAATACACAAAATGTTACGAAGGTGACTAAGATTGACACTAAGATTTTGAATGGTCAGGGAAGGCTTGAGGGGCTTGTTTACCCAAAAATGAAAATTCTCTCATCATTTACTCACCCTTATGCCATCCCAGATGTGTGTGACTTTCTTTCTTCTGCAAAACACAAATGAAGATTTTTAGAAGAATATCTCAGCTCTGTAGGTCCATACAATACAAGTGAATGGGTGCCAAAATTTTTAAGCTCCAAAATCCACATAAGGGCATCATAAAAGTACTCCAGATGGCTCCAGTGGTTAAATCCATATCTTCAGAAGTGATATGATATGTATGGGTGAGAAAGAGATAAAAATTAAGTAATTTTTCCTTCTGTTTTTGGTGATTAACATTATTCGTGCATATCACCCCCAATGGACTGAGAGGAGAATTTATAGTAAAAAAAGGACTTAAATATTGATCTGTTTCTCACCCACACCTTTCATATCACTTCTGAAGATATGGATTAAAACACTGGAGTCATATTGATTACTTTTATGCTCCCTTAATGTGGATTTTGGAGCTTCAAAATTTTGGCACCAATTCACTTGCATTTTATGGACCTACAGAGCTGAAATATTCTTCTAAAAATCTTCATTTGTGTTCTGCAGAAGAAAGAAAGTCACACACATCTGTGATGGCATGAGGGTGAGTAAATGATGAGAACATTTTCATTTTTGGGTGAACTATCCCTTTAATTAGGTCTCCATTCTAGTCTAGTGTAATGGCAGATTTTTTAGAGATGACTGGAGCACAGCGCCATTTCGTCAGAATCTTTCTCTTCGTAGTCGCAAATGCAACTCTTGTGCTCTGGACACCTGAATATTTGCTTTGTCTTTGATATTGCACACCTTACCAGTGAGTGGAATATTCTGAAATGCTGTTCATATTGTGATTGTTGTTGTGTTTATTACAAGTAAAGCACATAAATGACCTTTTGCTTTACAACGTCTTTTTTCAAGATGGCGTTTCACAAATGTACCGCGTAAGCATTATATTTTTCTGTCTGACAGGCACTAGCACTGCATTATATACCTGAGCCAAACCCTCACTGATGCGGCACTTGTGAGACTTGATTACATACGTTATGAACGCATGAAAATCAAGATGCTTCGCTTGCGGCTCGCCTACTTACTGAAGGACGATGCCGCCCCCCTCCCTCTCACCATACTCCTTATGAGGGAGGGAGGCCTGCGTGGGTGGGATATTGAGCACTGAGAGTTTGAGAAATAATTGTTGCCCGCTCAAGCATCGCGTGCCTCCACGCCTCTACAGGCGTCTTTGCCCATTGAATTCGTCAATGACGAATTCGGCCCACAATCTGCGCGCATGGTGTGATCACGTTTGGGCGGTGGTGCCATATCGCTCGCAGCGTCTGAAGGTGAGGTCTGGTCTCACTCGGCCGATGAGTCTGTTGGTGTTCCCCCCCAACGGGAGAAAGTCTGCACCAAAATCTCTGACACTGAGTTGGCTCAGGTGCTTTGTCTGGCAGTTGAAACTGCAGCTCGAATGGCCTGCTCCGAGTGGGCCTGTGGGCCCCAGCGCTCTCGTTTTGACTAACGGTTTTTGCCGAGTCAGCGCAACTCTAGGTACTGTTTTTTTTCCGAGCTGCATGACTAATTTTTTAAAACGTGGCATTCGCCCTACTCTGCGTGAACTCACGTTTTTGGTGCAGCGGCGTTCATGACTCTGGACTGTGCCACGCAAAGGGGCTATACTGAAACCCCTCATCATTTGGATGGAAATCTCGGCCAGTGCACCCATCCAAGCCATGTGGAGATCTTTGCTCATAGGCAAGGCCGACCTTAAGGCTGACCTGCTTAAAGACATAAATGAGAACAGACCTGACCCCGAGTCATCTAAGGAGCTGCATTACGCTACCGAGGCTACTAAAGTCTCCGCCCAAGCCATCGGCCAGTCAGTGGGTAGCCTGATGTCCATAGAGTGTCATCTCTGGCTCAACTTATCAAAGATTCGTGATAGGGAAGCTTGATGCTCCAGTGTTACAGCAGGGCCTCTTCGGTGACGCCGTGCCTGTCTTCACCGATTGGTTTCAAATGGCTAAAAAGCAGTTGCAAGCATACAAACACCTTTTGTCACGGCAATGTGCTTTTCTGTTGCAGGCAGCTCACTCATGCTCTTCCTCGGGGCCAAGCTCAGTGCCCCTGTTGCGTTAGATCTCCAGAAAGTGGAGACTGAGCCTGCGGTTAGGCCTCAACGTCCTTGACCAATTGTTCGCTCCCACCCTTGTCCCAGCGGGAAACCCTCCTCTGGGAACGACAAGTGTTCCTGATGGTTTGAGTACCAAGAAGTGGTGACTAGAGCCCACGAATCTGCCTGCTCTGAAGAAGGTCCAGATCTTGAGACATCTTGTCTGATGTCCGTCCTTCATGTCGAGCGACTTAAAAGATGCATACTTTCATGTGCAATTTATATGCTCACGATAATGCGCATCAGTGGCAGAGCATCAATCTGCTTCTGGCACTAGAATGGCATGAATTTAAAGGGCTTCAGAGATAGTCACTCCTGAGGGGCGTTCCCATTGCATCAGCTACTGATATAGCATCTTGTTCCCTCCTTTCAACGAATCAAGGTTACAGTTGTAACCGAGATGTTTGTACCAAAAAAACATGCCCTTAAAACCATGGTTTTAAAAAACACATGTACCACACTTTAACCATGGTGTTACTATAGTTAAACTAACCTTGTTTGTTTTGGCAGAATGATTATGATTTGTATGACCATAGTTTTAGATTTCCTGTAGTATTACTACCATGAATATCATGGTTTAAAAAATGGTTACCGTAGACTAGTTTTATTTTGTGGTTATGATTTTACACAAATACAATAGTTCAGCTATTAAACCATGTTTAACTTTTGCAAGGCTTGGATAAAGGTATTGCGAGGGACTGCAAAACTTTTCTGAACAAACGTAAAACTAATTGCGAGGAAACTCAAAACATTAAAAAAAAAAAAAAAAAGATCCCTCTCTATCCTCTAAAGGGCTGCGTATGAAATTGAACTTGAAAATTTGGTGTTGTCTTATGTGTTTTTTGTTTTTTATTGTGCAGGCTTTGATAGAGTCTTTCATCAGAGATAACATCACACTCGGTCTACCCAACAGCTTCAGACATTCAGTTCAACTGGAGCTGCTGCACAAACTACAACAAGGGTGAGAAATACTGATGCTTTACATACCTAATGGACAAACATTACAAGAATAAATTCTCTGTTCATTTCAAGTTAAGCCCTATCAACAGCATCTGTGACATACTGTCAATTACTACAGAAATTTCAGCTTCTCCCTTTAAACAAGGCAAATTAAGGAATGAACTTCCAATGGAAGTAGAGCAGGCAAAATGACAGCTCTGTGAATCATATGGTTTCGAAAGTATAAAGTGTGAAAGAATCACTTACCAACCTTGTCTGTGAAAAGTTATACATATCATGACCAGCTTAAAAAGTAAACCCGGTTTCTTTTGCTTGATTTTCATTTTAGGATATATGCATTTACATTTAGTCATGTAGCAGACACTAGTATCCAAGCAATATGCAAGGAGACCAGGAGGGTACATGTAAGAGATGTGATGTAACTATCAGTAAAGCATTCTGCGCACAGCAGTTACAACTACTTATATATAACCAGAAGTTCATCCACCTAGAAAAGTCCCACTGCTAAAATAATGATTTATTAAAACATTACAGTGCAAATAACATTTCACATTAGTACAGAATTAATATTTATACCCACCTGTGCACTTGCCCCTTAGACTTCCACTGTAAGTGCATTACTGTAAATGCCATTCTTGTTTGTTCTTTCAAGTCAATATTTTCTGTGTGGCAATTGACAGCATGTCACAGATGCTCTTTGTGGACCTTGTGAATGTTCTTTGAAGCCACATGTGTGTGAATGTGTTTGTATGACAGGGACAGGGCTCTGGAGGAGGTGTGCCATAAACTGTGTGTGTGTAACGCAGTGAGAGATGCATTGGAGGGTGAAGTGATTAGTGTGTGTTTCCATCAGCTGCTCCTCAAACCCAACAAAAACACCATCAGCTTCCTGCTGGAGGTACAAGCCTTGCACCATTACTGGATAATAAAGCAATGAGCTATGAGAGCCCGGACATTACAGGGTAATATGTAATTACTGTGGTAAAATCACTGCAATGCATGGACCCTAATGGCTTATTGCTTTTATAATACAGTGGCAACAGCACTACGATACAATACACTGATGTTCAAAAAGTAGTTCTTCTACCATATAATGTAGTTAACTTACCGAACTCCATGCTGTTTACAGTTTCCAAGCAACATTCAGCATTCTTTAAAATACATTCAAACTGTCTGTTAAAGAAAGCATTGCGACTTCTAACCTTACCTCACTGAAAAATTTCTAATTGAAAGCTTAGGATAACTGAAGTCTTCTTCAGAACCCCATGTGGAGACACAAAAGGGTAAAATTCCTTGCATTAAGACAAAAAGCAGAGACTGACTCATTTCAAGTGACACAGTAACAGCACTGAATCATGCTAAATACAGTTTCATGACCAGAAAGAAATATTTATTGAAGGTACATTTTTTATATAATTTATAAATATTTTATAATATTTAAAGAGATTGAGAATTTAAACAAGCAACGTGGATGAGAAGCATGGCTGAAGGAGAAAAGCCTCTAAACCCTTTATCCACTGTCTGAAGTTTGGAAAATACTTGAAGACATAGTGACCATTTATTTTCAAATGTTTATTTAATTGTAAGTTTTGTGTATTTATTTAAATGTTCATTTAGTTTAATAAATGTTCAAGGTTCTTTTCAAAGTTTCTTTCTTATGATCTTTTAAAAGGCCATGTTGGTGTTAAAAGTAAAAGCATCTACCATTAACCCTCCTATTGCGTTCAGAATCTGCATACACCTTTTGTGTTCTTGGGTCGGTTTTGTCCTGGTGGAATTCAAGCTTATAAATCATTCATAACCCGATGGGTTTCATCTAAAACTATATTGTACGTCATTAATAGGTTCTTAACTGTTCATACATGTAAAAAGATTGATATTTTTGACAAATAAGTTATTTATTAAAATGCCTTTTTTTTTATTTATTTTTTTATAATAAAATGTAGAAATTGTTTGACATTTCAAAATATACATTAACTACAGCAGAACCAGTGTGATGTGACTGTGTTTGTGTGCATGTTTGTAAACAAGATGCAGTCCCAGTGAGAGACAAAAAAAGTGTGTGAGAGTATGAGAAAGATTCTAAATGGAAGTGAAGTGTTTATAAGTAAAAAGTGAATTCATAGATGTACTAAAAAATTGATATAGTGTCATGTCTATAGCCACAATTGATGCCAGGGTCAAAATTGACCTGCGAACGCAAAAGATGTAACGATGTTTTTTTTTTTTTAAATGGTTTAATCTCTTAATTCTATTAAAAAATAAAATGTATTGTGTATTTTGATAGTCTTGACAAAGTCCCAAAGTTTAGTTCCCATACTAAAAACTATGTGGTATTTAAAAATGATCTACCTTTCCCAGGTCAAAAATGACGTGAACGGCAGTAAAGTTATTTTAAAGTTCAAGTTAAAGCACATGCTTAAAGGAATATTCCGGGTTCAAAAGTTCAGCTCAATCGACAGCATTTGTGGCATAATGTTGATTACCACAAAAATAAATATAGACTCACCCCTCATTTTCTTAAAAAAAGCAAAAATCCAGGTTTCAGTGAGGCACAATGGAAGTCAGTGTGGAAAATGGAAGTGAATGGGAGCAATTTTTGGAGGGTTTAAAGGCAGAAATGTGAAGCTTATAATTTTATAAAAGCACTTACATTCATTCTTCTGTTAAAACTCATGTATTATTTGAGCTGTAAAGTTGTTTACATTTTCATTCTTTATGGCAATGAAGTTGTAAAATTGGCTATATATTTACACAGATGCGGTTATTAAGTGATTTTATCACAGTAAAATCATGTTAACACACACATTGTTTGATGTTTGTCTATTCTTTTGAACGTTAAAAATTGGCCCCATTCATTTCCATTGTAAGTGTATCACCGTAACCCAGATTTTTTTATTTTTTTAAAGAAAAGGAGGGATGAGTTGAAATTATTTTTGTGGTAATCAACATTATGCCACAAATGCTGTTGATCGAGCTTAAAGGAATAGTTCACCCAAAAATGAACATTTGCTAATAATTTACTCACCCTCAGGCCATCCAAGATGTATATGACTTTCTGTCTTCATCAAAACAGAATTTAATATTTTTAGGAAAGTATTCCAGGTTTTTAGCTTCATCCATTGCAAGTGAATGGACACCAACTTTTGATTGTCCAAAAAGCATATTTAGTCAGCATCAAAGTAATCCACACGACTCCAGTCGATTAAGTAATGTCTTCTGAAGTGAATTGATATGTTTGTGTGAAAAACTAATCGCTAATTAAAACTTTATTAACTTTAAAAAAATCGCTTCCTGTAAACACTCAATACCTCCCGTCGCTGACGCGTGACGTCATCACGTTGGCACGTTCACGTGAGAATTCAGAACTTCTGCTCCGTTTACCACAGAGGAACGTACTTCACGCGAGAGTTAGGTAAATTCAAACAGCTACAGAGAGCTGGCGGAAGCGCCGATTTAAAGTTAAAACGTTTTAATTAGCGATTTGTTTTTCACACAAACTTATCGATTATCTTCAGAAGACATTACTTAATCGACTGGAGTCGTGTGGATTACTTTGATGCTGACTAAATATGCTTTTTGGACCATCAAAAATGGGTGTCCATTCACTTGCATTGGATGAAGCTAAAAACCTCGAATACTTTCCTAAAAATCTTAAATCCTGTTCTGATGAAGAAAGAAACTCAGATGAGGGTCACCCCTGAGGGTGAGTAAATTATTAGCAAATTTTTATTTTTGGGTGAGCTATTCCTTTAACTTGTACTGAACCCAGAATATTCCTTTTAACACTGAAACTGTTCTCATATATCCACAGGTGTGTGCGAGGTCATTGGATAAGGAGCTCACATCAGAAACATCCAAGAGGAAAATGGCTCTTTTCATCAAGTGAGCACACTAACAAGGTTACTTGGAAACCACTTTTGCTCTGTCATCTTTCAGCAGATTGTCTGTTGTTTTGGTTGTAGGAGTGTTTGTGAGTGGCTGCAGGATGTTTCTCTGGCCTTCATGGTGTCGTCTCATAAACTCTTCATGGAGCTTCTTCAGGATGAGGAGAAGAAGATGCTGATGGAGCAGATGAAGAGGAGATCAGCCTCTGTCAACCTCAGTGCCAAACCACTGCCGTCATTCTACGATATTCCTGGTGCGTCCTGGACATGTTAAATCGTGGCAATTGTGTTGCTGTGATTGATGTTGTTAACGGTACAGACTGAGCAGTGCTGGTTGTGTTTTTGCTCTTGACAGCATCTGCGAGTGTGAACATCGCTCAGCTGGAGCAGCAGCTCATTCTGTCTCTGGATGCTCGTCAGATCAGACAGATCCTCATCGAGCTGCACGGCATCACTGAACGACCCTTCTGGAGGGTCAACAGTAAGGTCAGGAAGGACTTTGTTCAGCAGGGGCTCGGAAGCCTTGTAGAGGTCACTAATGTGACAATTAAGGATGTCCCGATACCACGCTCAAGTACTGGTACTCGTACTTGTAAAAATGCTCCAATACCAAAAACCAATACCATTTGACATACAAATCATTACATAAACATTCAGCCCACAAATTAAAATCACGTTATGTTCTAGCGAGATTATTTAATCGCAAAAGCTGTGAATTAATGAGATAAATACAGGTGCATCTCAATAAATTAGAATGTCGTGGAAAAGTTCATTTATTTCAGTAATTCAGCTCAAATTGTGAAACTCGTGTATTAAATAAATTCAATGCACACAGACTGAAGTAGTTTAAGTCTTTGGTTCTTTTAATTGTGATGATTTTGACTCACATTTAACAAAAACCCACCAATTCACTATCTCAACAAATTAGAATACATCATAAGACCAATAAAAAAACATTTTTAGTGAATTGTTGGCCTTCTGGAAAGTATGTTCATTTACTGTATATGTACTCAATACTTGGTAGGGGCTCCTTTTGCTTTAATTACTGCCTCAATTTGGCATGGCATGGAGGTGATCAGTTTGTGGCACCTGCCCAGGTTTCTTTGACAGTGGCCTTCAGCTCATCTGCATTTTTTGGTCTCTTGTTTCTCATTTTCCTCTTGACAATACCCCATAGATTCTCTATGGGGTTCAGGTCTGGTGAGTTTGCTGGCCAGTCAAGCACACCAACACCATGGTCATTTAACCAACTTTTGGTGCTTTTGGCAGTGTGGGCAGGTGCCAAATCCTGCTGGAAAATGAAATCAGCATCTTTAAAAAGCTGGTCAGCAGAAGGAAGCATGAAGTGCTCCAAAATGTCTTGGTAAACGGGTGCAGTGACTTTGGTTTTCAAAAAACACAATGGACCAACACCAGCAGATGACATTGCACCCCAAATCATCACAGACTGTGGAAACTTAACACTGGACTTCAAGCAACTTGGGCTATGAGCTTCTCCACCCTTCCTCCAGACTCTAGGACCTTGGTTTCTAAATGAAATACAAAACTTGCTCTCATCTGAAAAGAGGACTTTGGAACACTGGGCAACAGTCCAGTTCTTCTCCTTAGCCCAGGTAAGACGCCTCTGACGTTGTCTGTGGTTCAGGAGTGGCTTAACAAGAGGAATACGACAACTGTAGCCAAATTCCTTGACACGTCTGTGTGTGGTGGCTCTTGATGCCTTGACCCCAGCCTCAGTCCATTCCTTGTGAAGTTCACCCAAATTCTTGAATCGATTTTGCTTGACAATCCTCATAAGGCTGCGGTTCTCTCGGTTGGTTTTGCATCTTTTTCTTCCACACTTTTTCCTTCCACTCAACTTCCTGTTAACATGCTTGGATACAGCACTCTGTGCACAGCCAGCTTCTTTGGCAATGAATGTTTGTGGCTTACCCTCCTTGTGAAGGGTGTCAATGATTGTCTTCTGGACAACTGTCAGATCAGCAGTCTTCCCCATGATTGTGTAGCCTAGTGAACCAAACTGAGAGACCATTTTGAAGGCTCAGGAAACCTTTGCAGGTGTTTTGAGTTGATTAGCTGATTGGCATGTCACCATATTCTAATTTTTTGAGATAGTGATTTGGTGGGTTTTTGTTAAATGTGAGCCAAAATCATCACAATTAAAAGAACCAAAGACTTAAACTACTTCAGTCTGTGTGCATTGAATTTATTTAATACACGAGTTTCACAATTTGAGTTGAATTACTGAAATAAATGAACTTTTCCACGACATTCTAATTTATTGAGATGCACCTGTACAAACTTATTTAATTAAATAGCAGCCTTTTGCAGTTTAACAATCACTTTGAATCATGTAGTGACCGGCTTTTCTAGACTGGGAATGTGTCATCATAACGTCAGAGCAACACAAACACTTCAAAATAAAAACTCAGTCAAAATTAAAGTTAAATTTATAGGAAAACAGTATGACAGAAACATATCACTACTGTAAAGTTCTGTAATATTCACTGTAATACTACTACTACTACTAATAATAAATCAGTAGTAATTGTATTATACATACGCAGTATCTCACATCTGTGATGCTCTGTTATGCAGCACTTTATTTAACAAAATATATTTGAATTGTGCTGTGAGGTTCTGTATATAAGCACTTCATTTGATAAAAAATAATACAATATTATGCTGAAAATTAATGGTTATATTTTCATTTGATTAAAGCTTTAATAAATAAATTTATTTAAACACCATTTTGATGATAAAATTGAAATAAACAGTTGATATGGAGTTTAGAGAAAAACTTATTTGTTTTTTTTACAAACTTTATATGGTAAATTAGTGATAAATTGTTCACATTTGCTATGTACATGTATTTTTTATTTTTATTTTTTAACAGTAGGTAGTCACATATTAATATACAGTATAATATTGTATAAAATATTAAAGGAATATTCCGGGTTCACTACAAGTTAAGCTTAGTCGACAGCTTTTGTGGCATAATGCTGATTACCACAAAAAATAATTTTGATTCGTCCCTCCTTTTCTTTAAAAATAAGCAAAAATTGGGGGCCTGGGTAGCTCAGTGGTAAAAGACGCTGGCTACCACTCCTTGAGTTCACTAGTTCGAATCCCAGGGCATGCTGAGTGACTCCAGCCAGGTCTCCTAAGCAACCAAATTGGCCCGGTTGCTAGGGAGGGTAGAGTCACATGAGGTAACCTCCTCGTGGTTGCTATAATGTGGTTCGTTCTCGGTGGGGAGTGCGGATGCCGCGGTGGATGGTGTGAAGCCTCCACATGCGCTATGTCTCTGTGGCAACGCGCTCAATAAGCCACATGATAAGATGCGCGGATTGACTGTCTCTGAAAATGAGACTGAAGGAGGCAACTGGGATTCATCCTCCGCCACCCAGATTGAGGCGAATTACTACGCCACCACGAGGACTTAAAAGCGCACTGGGAATTGGGCATTCCAAATTGGGTGAAAAAATAAATAAATCAAGGTTATACCTCACTGTAATTTTTGGAGGGTTTAAATGCAGAAATGTGAAGCTTATAATGCATCATGCATTTATTTTTCTGCTCAGACTACAAACAACTACATCAAAGCACAGACTTGAGTCTTATATGCCAAAATATGGTTTCTTTTGCTACCAGTGACTCTTTCATTTGAACTTTTCCTGTAGTGGGAGGTTCCTGCTGACTATGTAAACATCATACTGTCATTAAAAGACAGTCTGACGAGAGACCTGCTGTATATTCTCATGGCCAAGGGTCTGCACTGCATCAATATAAAGGTGACTCACTTTAAAATCATTAACATGCTCTACATGGCTAAAAGTATGTTTGGCTATTCCAGCAATTCAAGTCCAGAAATCTTAAATGTTACACAGTGACTTTCTAGAGAATTGTCTTTCAACTTTGTGGCAACAATTTAGGGAGCGCCTTTTTCTGTTTCAGAATGTACCCCTTAAACTCTGCAGTCCACTCATAGGCTAAGATATTCAATGAATCCATTAGGATGGTGCATGAACTGAAAATGAGACTGAATGTCTATGGACGACCACATCTGTGTAGGCTGAAATGTGTTAGAGCGCCACCTACATTTCAGATCTGTAATCTGTGATCTTTTCTAGTGCTTGCTGCCATCTAGTGGAGTGAAATAAGACTTTTCAAAGTGAACAGAACCAGAATTACAAGCTTAAAAATTTAGGATGACAAAATAATAATAATAATTTAAAAGAAATAAGTTGTTTCTTTACTTTCTTGTCATCATAAGAATGTAGAAATAAGCAATATTGTTTATGAATAATTGGAGTCTCTTTTTTTTTCTTCATTTGGGGTTTTTTCTGAAAAATTAGACCAGTTTTTTGCAATTAGTCCACCGTATTTTTGAATGGTGAGCTTTTCAATTTGAGTGTGAAAATTGCAGGCGGCAGCCCAAAAATGCATCAGTTTTGTTTTTGTTTTTTTTTTTACTGGTAATATTTGACCACTGTAGTTGATTTTCAATTATTTATTTATTTATTTATTTTTTTAGGGTGCATATTTCTTTCTAACCATATATATATACAGTACAGTGTGTCATCTTTTCATGCCAACCACTTCAACTAAATCCATTTATTAAAATAGATTCTTCTAAATATTTAGGCTGTAACCTAAAAAATAATGATGTTTTATATGACATCCATATAGACTACAATAGAATACAGTATAACAAAATATATCAGATGTTACAAATAAAATTAAAAAAAAAAACAGCACAATTCATTATCGGGACATTTTTACTTATGAGCCCTTGTTAATTTCATCAGTGCTTATATTTTATTGTCTCTTCATTTGTCTTTTTGTGTTAACGTGCTGCAGAGTTTTGCATACGCTCGTCAGCTGTTTGATGCATGTTTGGAGGTGGTGACGGAGTTTTCTCCTAAGCTGCGTCAGGTCATGCTCAACGAGATCCTGCTGCTGGAGGTCAGAGGTCATGAGACGGCTGCTGCCGACGGTAACATGGAGAGACCTCCACCAGACCTGGTCAGCAGAGTCCGCGGTTACCTGGAAACGAGGATTCACGGTGTGATGTAGTGATTGTGTTGAGATCATTAATAAATTTGTCTATTGAATCAGTTGCTGAACCGATCGCTCTGCTCAAGTTGCTCTCTGAATATCGAGAAATATTTTGTGTCATGTGATCATGCATTCAGCTAACAATAAGAACGTAGTAATCTTACAGGTTATGTTATAAATGAATCCCTCCCAGATATTCCTCTACGTCAGATAGTTGGTGAGGAGTGCGTGGTGTTCATGCTCAACTGGAGAGAGAACGAGTATCTGACGCTGCAGGTGCCACAGTCACTGGTCAACAACAACCCTTATATAAAGGTGTGTGTGCTCTAGATTCTCCAGCTCTGCTCCAAACCCTGTACAACTGTCTATATATGCAGCTATCTTTCTAAGGTAACATTCTAGCCGACATGGAAACTCATTTGTGTCCGTGGCGAGCCTACGGTGTCTTTAAATGCTGTTTAGTTGGACAGCTCACTAGGTTTTGGAACGAGCTGCAGGAGATGCATTTCTGAGGTTGATATTAGTACACAGTTTAAACACATGTTCACTAATAGTCTCGTCAGATCTAGATTTCTAACCTCAGATTGATTCTCTCCTTGTGTATTTCCAACAAATTCTTCATCCTGTGAGCGGTGCAGTTGGGTCAGCTGATCGCGTCCACCTGTAAGGAGCTGCCGGGGCCTAAAGAGAGCCGCCGCACAGCTAAAGAGCTCTGGGAAGTGATCGTGCAGATCTGCAGTGTGTCCAGTCAACACAAGCGCAGCAGTGACGGAAGAGTCAGTCTGCTCAAACACAGAGAGACCTCGCTCGGCATACTGCCCAGGTCAGAGAAAGAGTGTGTTTGCTGCAGGAACACTATCACACATGAGGAATAATGCTAAATTCATCTTAGACAACCTCTAACTCAACCAGACCAATGAGAACACATTTTAGTTTAATGCATTGATGCATTTTCTCTGTTTGTTGACTTCAGGAGCAAATTCATGACATTTATGAAGAAACTACGGGTAAGTGTGACATCCACAAATGGGTCATTCTGTGTCAACTCATCTGGAGGTCCACACCTCAGTTTTGTTTTTGATCATTTTTTACTAGATTATTGATGATGGAAACCAAAATATTAAATGCTATGGACCACTATTTACTAAGTAATCCATTATTTTGTAGATGGGGGTCAAAATGACAGTTTTCGCCAGTGATTTTGGAGCAAAACTACAGGATATTAAATAACTTTAGAAAGGTGCTAGAATCATTATTTTTTTTTTTTTTTTACACAGAGATATGTGGGTCAATTAATAAATCAGTTGATTTCAGCA
Organism: Myxocyprinus asiaticus; assembly: GCF_019703515.2. Classification (NCBI taxonomy): domain Eukaryota; kingdom Metazoa; phylum Chordata; class Actinopteri; order Cypriniformes; family Catostomidae; genus Myxocyprinus; species Myxocyprinus asiaticus. The sequence goes on from NC_059373.1 coordinate 42,563,740, forward strand.
GCTCTTGTTGCACTATATGCCAATGGGGTGAGTCTAAAAATGGAAAAAGCAAACAGTTTTTTCATGTTGTTTTTCTGAAGTTGGTGTCTATAATTCCAGAATAGGGGTGGACGATATGACCAAAATCTTATATCACAAATTTTATATCATGATAACGATATATATCATGATATAGTTACATAAAATTTTTTTTACAAAAATATTATTTAAATAACCATATTGTAATGACTATTTTTGAAAAACCCAGTCATCGAATTAAATACTTTATAAATGAAAACTACTTATGTAATTGGGGTTCTAAATAAACAATTTATTTAATTATTTGTATACACGTTTTACGATCACATTTAATCAAACTACACAATGATGACTAAGACTTTATAGATATTACAGCTTCATTTTCTGTTAAATCATGATTTTCTGTAAAGCTGCTTTAAAACGATGCGTGTTATGAAAAGCGCTATACAAATAAAAATGACTTGATAATTTTCTCTTTATTTGGAACTTGACAAACATAGAGTAAATAAAAAAACAAAAAAATACATTGGTGAATGCTAAATTTCCCATTTCATTCTGATTTCAGGATTATTATAGTAAAACACTTCATTAGGCTCTTAATGGTTTAAGTCATCTTTGTAGACAATATTTGAACATCTGAAAGCAAAGCCAGTTTGTTTTCTAATATCTAACATCATTCAAACTGATTTTTATTAAGAGTGATGTGGTGTAGTTTAAATGATATGCATGACATTTAACACATAATTGTTGGCGCATGACACATTGTTTTAGCTGTTTTCCTTGTTAGTGTTTGTTAGAATGCCAGGCTCTCTCACCATTTGAATTATTTGACTTCCTCCTCAGCGCTTTAAGGTAAAAACCTCAAAACTCAGTACAATTCAAATGGGTCAAAGCATTGAAGCTTGTGCTGCGATAGAGAGAAACCGTGTTGAGTAGCGCAAGTGTCTGTGGAGCCCAATCTGGAAGCCTGCTGGACTCACGCACTTTCATGCATCAGATATAGAGCATGTGAAAGTCACGTGAAACACAGCTGCGTATTTCAGATGAGAAGCATATTCAGAGCGTGAGATTAATGCGGCCGCCGAAAAATGGTCAGTACCTGGAAAAACCCTGTTTCTTCAATTCTCTCAGTCTCACATAAAGCCCCTCTGTCTTTCTCCTCCATTTCTCCGACAGAATGTGTACCATGTATGTGTTACATGAATAAAATGAAGTGCACATGTCTTGCATGCGTTGGAGATTTTGCATTAACGCGATACAGGCGTTAATCCAAAATGTATACCAATTGCCAAATTTCAACTGGTTTATCATTTCTACCGGTATATTGCCCACCCCTATTCCAGAAGTATTAAAAATATCTTAATATCCTTTTAGATTACGGTTAAGAACAAACTTTCCTTTTGGAATATACAAATTTAAGGCCGTATTTGGAGATACTGGGCTCTAAATGTGACTTCATGTGCAAATTGTTCACCTTTACCTGTTTTTAATTGTTGAAAACCAAATGTGGATTAGACAAGAAAAATTTGCTTCATACCATCTGACCCACATTTGGTTTTCAACTAGAGATACACTCACCAAGCACTTTTATTAGGAACACCTGTACACCTACTTATTCATGCGATTTATCTAATCAGCCAGTCGTTCTTGGCTGACCGAAGTGGAACCCGATGTTTTCTTCTGCTGTTGTAGTCCATCCGCCTCAGGGTTTGATGTGTTGTGCATTCTGAGGTGCTATTCTGCTCACTAAAATTATACAGAGCGGTTATCTGAGTTACCGTAGCCTTTCTGTCAGCATGAACCAGTCTGGCCATTCTCTGTTGACCTCTCTCATCAACAAGGCATTTTCGCCCACAGAACCGCCACTCATTGGATGCTTTTTGTTTTTGGCACCATTCTGAGTAAATTCTAGAGACTGTTGTGTGTGAAAATCCCAGAAGATCAGCAGTTACAGAAATACTCAAACCAGCCCATCTGGCACCAACAATCATGCCACGGTCCAAATCACTGATCACATTTTTTTCCCTATTCTGATGATTGATGTGAACCTTAACTGAAGCTCCTGACCCGTAACTGCGTGATTTTATGCATTGCACTGCTGCCACACAATTGGCTGTTTAGATAATCGCATGAATAAGTAGATGTACAGGTGTACCTAAGTGCTCAGTGAGTTTATATCAGTTTTACTGATTCTGTGCCATAGTCTCTTTTGAAACTAACGGTTATTGGCTAAAATCTATGCTGCAAGTTGCTGATATTTTTTATTGTTTTTTTTTGTTTTTTTGTTTTTGTACGTGTTCCTCTGAAGCCGGCACTGGTGGGTTCTGCTGTTAGAACAGCTGTGTTCTACAGTATACCAGCAGTGAAATAAAAACAATCACTGACACCTTGTGGGGATTTGCTGTATCTAAATCTTTCATCATTGAAAATATTCATCCATATTTTTATCCTCACTTCAATGCATTTTTTGTTATATTGATTAGATAGAACTGTTTTAAATTGAAGTGAGCGACTATCTGGAAATGTGCCTTTTCAGCACACACATCGTGTCTCCAGCTTCATATCTTGTGAATAATTATAAACATTATTCCTCATTAAATCTCATCGGGTGAAATATAAACATATAGGCTATACTTTATATAGAAAAGTATTGGCTGATTAATCCGTTATCAGCCTTTCCCACAACCTTAGTTATCAGTATCGGCAAAATCCACTTTTGGTCGACCTCTAGTTTCCATTGAAAATGGACTTTAATACTTATGGAGTAATAGGCAGGGTCTCCAACTTTGGAAAAACAACACAAAAAATTATGTAATGGACCTTTGACCTGTAGTTTTGCTCCAAAATCACTGGAGAAAATTTTCATTTTGACCCCCATCGACAAAATAAGTAAAGAGTACATTTTGACCCATGGCATTCAATATTTTTGCTTTCATTTTCAATGATGTTTCTTCAGAAAAAGTATTAACAATAAAAAATGTTTGCCAGTGAAGTTTCTGAAATTTGGTTGATTTGACAATTCATACAGTAAATATGTATATATTCACTGATCAGCCACAACATTAAAACCACCTGCCTAATATCAAGTAGGTCCCCCACGTGCCGCCAAAACAGCTTTGACCCGTCGAGGCATGAACTCCACAAGACCTCTGAAGGTGTCTGGTGGTAAGTCCTTTAAGTCCTGTAAGTTGCGAGGTGGGGCCTCCATGGATCGGACTTGTTGGTCCAGCACATCCCAAAGATGCTCAGTCGGATTGATATCTGGGGAATTTGGAGGCCAAGTCAACACCTTGAACTCTTTGTCATGATACTCAAACCATTCCTGAACAATTTTTGCAGGGTGGCAGGGCGCATTATCCTGCTGAAAGAGGCCACTGCCATCAGGGAATACTGTTACCATGAAGGGGTGTACGTGGTCTGCGACAATCTTTAGGTAGGTGTTACGTGTTAAAGTAACATCCACATGAATGCCAGGACCCAAGGTTTCCCAGCAGAACATTGTGCTCCACCGACCTGCCTTCTTCCCATAGTGCATCCTGCTGCCATCTCTTCCCCAGGTAAACGACGCACACACAACCGGCCGTCCACATGATCTAAAAGAAAACGTGATTCATCAGACCAGGCCACCTTCTTCCATTGCTCCATGGTCCAGTTCCGATGCTCACGTGCCCATAGTAGGTGTTGGCAGTGGATGTGGTCAGCACGGGCACTCTGACCGGTCCGGTCTGCAGCTATGAAGCCCCATACGCAGCAAGCTGTGATACACTATGTGTTCTGACACCTTTCTATCATAACCAGCATTAAGTTTTTCATTAATTTGTACTACAGCAGCTCTTCTGTGGGATCGGACCAGACGGGCTAGCCTTCGCTCCCCACGAGCCTCATTGAGCCTTGGCCATGACACTGTCACCGGTTCACAGGTTTTCTTTCCTTGGACCACTTTTGGTAGGTACTAACCACTGCATACCGGGGACACCCCACAAGACCTGCCATTTTGGAGATGCCCTGACCCAGTCATCTAGCCATCACAATTTGGCCCTTGACAAAGTCGCTCAGATCCTAACGCTTGCCCATTTTTTCCTGCTTCCAACACATGAAATTCATGAACTGACTGTTCACTTGCTGCCTAATATATCCCACCCCTCGACAGGTGTCACTGTAATGATATAATTAATGTTATTCACTTCACCTGTCAGTGGTTTTAATGGTGTGGCTCATCAGTGTATATTGGTATACAGTGTGTGTATATATAGGTATTTTGAAACACTTATTCATTCTTTATTATGTTGTTTTTTTTTCACATTTTAGAATAGTAAAGTCATCAAAACTATGGAATAACATAAATGGAACTATGGGAATTATGTTGTGACTAAACAAAATCCAAAATAAATCAAAACTGTGATATATTTTAGCATCTTCAAAGTAGTCACCCTTTGCCTAGAATTTGCAGACATGTACTCTTGACATTTTCTCAACCAACTTCTTGAGGTATCACCCTGGGATGCTTTTTAAACAGTATTGAAGGAGTTCCCATCTATGTTGGGCACTTATTGGCTGCTTTTCTTTATTATTTGGTCCAAGTCATCAATTTCAAAAACGTTTTTTTTTTAATTAAATTTTAGTTTTATGATGTATCAATAATATATATAATATAATACAGCTCTGGAAAAAAATTAAGAGATCATTGCAAAATTATCAGTTTCTCTGGATTTAGGTGTGTGTTTGAGTAAAATGAACATTTTTGTTTTATTCTATAAAGTACTGACAACATTTCTCCCAAATTCCAAATAATAAATATATTGTCATTTAGAGCATTTATTTGAAGAAAATGACAACTGGTCAAAATAACAAAGATGTTTTCAGACCTCGAATAATGCAAAGAAAACAAGTTCATATTCATTTTTCAGAAATCAATATTTGGTGGAATAACTTCAATGCATCTTGGCATGCTCTCCACCAGTCTTTCACATTGCTGTTGGGTGACTTTATGCCACTCCTGGTGCAAAAATTCAAGCAGCTCGGCTTTGTTTGATGGCTTGTGGCCATCCGTCTTCCTCTTGATCACATTCCAGAGGTTTTCAATGGGGTTCAGGTCTGGAGATTGGGCTGGCCATGACAGGGTCTTAATCCGGTGGTCCTCCATCCACACCTTGATTGACCTGGCTGTGTGGCATGGAGCACTGTCCTGCTGGAAAAAACAATCTTCAGAGTTGGGGAACATCGTCAGAGCAGAAGGAAGCAAGTTTTCTTCCAGGATAACCTTGTACGTGGCTTTCATGCGTCCTTCACAAAGACGAATCTGCCCGATTCCAGCCTTGCTGAAGCACCCCCAGATCATCACCGATCCTCCAATGAATATGAACTTGTTTTCTTTGCATTATTCGAGGTCTGAAAACACTGCATCTTTTTTGTTATTTTGACCAGTTGTCATTTTCTGCAAATAAATGTGCTAAATTACAATATTTTTATTTGGAATTTGGGAGAAATGTTGTCAGTACTTTATAGGATTAAAAAAAAAATAATAATAATTTTACTCACACATACACCTAAATCCAGAGAAACTGATAATTTTGCAATGATCTCTTAATTTTTTCCTGAGCTATATGTAAGTCAGATAGATGTGGTCCTGGATGCTGATTGCTCCATACAGCCATGAATGTCATCACAATGTAGCATGACCTGTCTTAAATTATTGCTTTAAAAAACATTAAGAGTGGATGTAAATGTAGGTAAATGAGTGTAAATCCACAATGACTGTATGTTAAATTATGTGGTTTAGGAGCCGCTGGTTCTGACGACACTCATCTCTTTGTTTGTGAGGCTGCACAGTATCGTACGGGTATGTGCTAACACACCATATACAACGTTATAAATAATAGCTTGATCTGAAATTTACAGCTGCTTCTTAAATGATGGTTCATTTTGTTTGTGTACACATGTGTATGATGTTTTTTCAGGATGATATAGTGAATGAAGTGACAGCGGAGCATCTGTCAATATGGCCCTCATCTCTAGCCAAGTATGTCACAACACATCCATCAAATCATATCTTGTATATGTTTATATCTGTATATGGTTGTTTCTTCAACTTTGATCAGTTTGATGTCCCAGGAGTTGATTATTATTAAAACGTACAGAGTTCAACCGCTTCTTTCTGTTACATGACGGTCTCATTAAAATTGAATTGGAAACTTTTGTACCAGATCTTCATCAATTACTTTTGGCATTTTTTAAATGTCTTTTTATGTCTAGATTGGACTGTTTTAGTCTTTTGCCAAATATTCAGTATTAACCTATGAAAATCCTTTATAAATATACAAATTATTACATGTTTAAAACTATGATCATCTAAACAGAGTGAAATAAATATAAACCATTTCAGTATTTATTATGTGGTATATAAGGTTGGATTAGATGATGAAATGTTGATTTTCCTGCAGTTTACAGTCAGTGGATGTTGAAGCTGTGGTGCTCACATTAAAGGAGTTGGTGAATTATGCTCTCAGTCTGAACCCAAACAATCAGTCGTGGCTCTGCACGCAGGCCGACATTTACTTCGGTAAGGAGAAGACACGTGTAGCACTTACATGAACACATCCAGTACACCTTCAGTACACTCATACTGTACAGAAGCAGCATTACAAGCCTGTTCACAGCAATAAACAACAAAATATTTATAGCTGATATGATAGTGACAGCATGAAGATATTCATAGAGATTCATCTTGTTGTGCATGTTTAAAATGTCGTTTTTGCCCTTTATTTTTGCAGTGACTAACCAGTACTCTGCAGCGATGCATTATTACCTGCAGGCAGGAACCGTGTGTTCAGATTACTTCACTAAACCTGTTCCACCTGACGTCTACACCGACCAGGTGCTTACCAACAAATACAAGAACATTGGTTTCTTTTTTTGTAATTAAAAAGCCCCCTAATGTGAGGTGTGTTGTGCACGTGTGTGCAGGTGCTGAAGAGAATGATCAAGTGTTGCTCGCTGTTGAACTGTCACACTCAGGTAATGATGATGTCATTGCACCCTCATGAGTGTCATCTCAGTGTAGTGTACTGGATAATCTCAAGATGTGATTGTGTTTTCACTGAAGGTGGCTGTTCTTTGTCAGTTTCTGCGAGAAGTCGACTACATGACCGCATTTAAAGCTCTACAAGAGCAGAACAGGTGAACTCACAAACATGCTGCATTAACGCTTGCTTTACTGAACGCTTCAGTATTAAAGTATCTTTATGTTTTATCAGTCATGACTCCATGGACTCCTTCTACGACTACATCTGGGACGTGACCATTCTGGAATATCTGACATGTATCCTTTAAAAAAAGATCAGGACTCTATATAGTGTAGACTGCACTGTGACGAACTTGGTGGACAAATAAATCCAAGATGTGAAGCGAGTCAAATTTGTATTATAAATACAGTATACTTACAATCCACTCTACAATTAAAAGTATTGATAAAATGGTTTAAAATAATAGAAAACTCCCTATTTTGCCCTAAATGTGTGTGTGATGTGTATATTTATGTTTATTAGAGTATCGCGTCATTCCTCTCACATTACCTTTATTGAAATCAGGTATTTCAAGCCATTTGGACATTTATTCACATGCAGGATATGAATTCTTCACTAGTTAAAATGTTCATTCTTGAACTACTAGTGAAAATGCTCATTTTTTGTTACCATTAATTAGGTTTGCACTAGTAAAAATGTTAATTCTTTATCAAAACTCATGTTATTACTTGCAGAAATACACATTCTTGATATCAAAATTGTATTTTTTCTAGTGAAAAATGATTATTGATATCTGTTACTACATTTTCACTAGTAGAATTTAACAATGATCTGTCATTCTCTCGTGTTCATAACACAATCACAGATATCTCAAATTAATGTCTTACTGGTTGAAATTCCAAATACACATCAGCCAATCTTACTAGTATATATTTATGTTATGTCATTAATTACATTGTTACTAGTACAAATACCCATTAGTGATATCAACAATTGAATTACAACTAGTGAAAAAGCTCATTTTTGATATCTGTAAATATATTTCAGTTAGATCTGGCATTTGTGATATCTAGAAATGGATTTCAGATATTAATAAATTGAAGAGTAATTAAAGATATATTAAAAGACTTCCTTACCAGAGATAATCACATTACAGATATCTGAAATTAACATTGCCACTTGTGAAATCCAAATTCCAGATATCAAAAATGAGCATTTTTATTATTATTATTGACATGAAATATATTGGGTAACACTTTCTATGAAGCCCATATTTGTAATGCATTGTAAAGTCATTATAATGCGTTAGTAATGTATCATAAGACACTTTATAATATGTTATAACTTCTCATAAATATTTGTAACCACAATTATAATACAGTATTTACATATAGTTATGCCTTAGAGTATAATGCATTATAACATGCAACATCTAATTTTAACAGAATATAATGTGTGGAGATTCAGGGAAAACTTCACTGAGGGAGGGATCACTCTAATTGTTGGGCTACAAGTGTTACAAAATTTTGTTTTTACAAGTATGTAGTACATTCCTAATATGTGAAATTGAAAAGTTAACTATTAGTAAATTAATTATAGAAATCTGCAGTTGTTTTGAACTGGAATGAATGACAGATCACTGTGAAATTCTGCTAGTGAAATTGCAGTAACCGATATAAGTTGAAATGACATTTTCACTAGTGAACAATGTTAAAGGGCTTACAGTATTCAAGTGTAACATGCTGCATATGATGAGTGCTATCTGATCTGTTCCTGATCTCTCATTTATTTCAGTTAGGATGCTGTCATAGGACACAGAAAGGCAGCTCAGTATGTTTTGGAACAGACCCATTAGTAGCTCAAAGCATAATTAAATTAGCCAACATATTTAATGAACAAACGTGCAAAGGGAACAGATGTTTTTAAAGATGTCAGATCTTCTGTATGCTGTTAACTTTTTAACTTTTTTTAGCGTTCTGAAGCGTTCACGTGACTGAGCCGTTGAATTAGCCACGCCCCCTCATTCCAAAACCCCGCCTTCCAAAAATAATAGACCTTTTTCACACTCCGGGTTTTGGAATGCGGAAGTAAACGTTTGCAGGGTAAACCCTCACAGCTGTGGTAATTCATTTTTTTTAAACTAATTCCAGGGTAATAAACAATAAGCATAATGTATTAAATTTACACTCAATATCTAAAAAATTTATAATATAAAAAAGTTTGCGAGGTTTCCGCTGCTAAATAAGGCGGAAACGCGTCATCACAGTCTGTGAAAGGTCTATTTTGAGACCAAAAAGACCGAGAAGGGTATCCACAGTTTTCCTGAGCAACCACAGGGCGGCGCCATGATGATTCTAATTGCCTATTTTGTATTTCCGGTCTCAAGAGGCCAAGTGAAAACCGCCAAATTGAACTGAATTTCAGGCTCAACTTGTTACATTGTTGGCTGTCGTAACAGCTCAGAATAATTAATTATATCAACGTAACTTATCTCTGACCATTTCTTCATGACATCTACACACTCAGGTGAGGCACTGTCTATAAAAAAAAAACGTCATCTTGACTCTGTGAAGTATCGGCAGGTTTTGATGAAATGTAACACTTTAAACAATACATTACCCACTAAGAATATACACCGATGCGAGTGAAAACATTGGAGACCGGAAATTGAAAACAGTCAAATCGTGGAACACTTCCGCGTTCAGAAAAAAGGTGGATAACTGCAGGCATTGCTCCAAAAAGGGGCGGTCGCTCCAAACTACCATTGACTATATAGGGAGCCCCTTACCTAACCCTTTCCCTAACCTTAACCATAATTGGAAGTGATGCCCCCTTTTGGAGTAACCCCGCCCCCATTTGGAGGTCTCCAGCCTGCAGCTATACATTCTTGAGAAAAAAAAAAGAGCAGCATTGTTTGTTCCTGTGGCTGTCAAATTCAACAGTGGCACAATAGTGCCCTCAACTAACAAACATTACGAATCATAGTTTTAATGATCCTCTTCAAATACAACACTATGAGAACGAGCAAAATGATTGACAGGTCAAAAGTGTCAGTGTCCGCAGACACATTTTTGTTTGCTGTTTACAAAGTCTACAGCTGTCACAGAGACCAGTGAGATCTCTCAAGACACTTATTTCATTCATATCTTTAAGGGAGTAGAAACATGTTTTGCATACTTTTACATGAAAAAATTGCTTACAGCACCTTAACCGTAGCCTTTGAATTCAGACATTCACCACAAACGAGGAGAGAGCGACAAAAGACAAGTTGCGGTGAGACTTGATTTCTTTTGGCGTCCATGATGATTCAAGAGTCAGTTACATCACACCACTGTGCTTATAGAATATTGTTTTTTTGTAGATTTGCCAGAAAACACTTACAGTTGAAGTCAGAAGTTTACATACACCTTAGCCAAATACATTTAAACTCAATTTTTCACAATTCCTGACATTTAATCATAGAAAACATTCCCTGTCTTAGTTCAGTTAGAATCACTACTTTATTTTAAGAATGTGAAATGTCAGAATAATAGTAGAGAGAATGATTTATTTCAGCTTTATTTTCATCACATTCCCACTGGGTAAGAAGTTTACATACACTTTGTTAGTATTTGGTAGTATTGCCTTTAAATTGTTTAACTTGGGTCAAATGTTTTGGGTAGCCTTTCAAAAGCTTCTCACAATAAGTTGCTGGAATTTTAGTCAGGTTTGTAGGCCTCCTTACTTGCACATGCTTTTTCAGTTCTGCCCACAAATTTTCTATAGGATTGAGGTCAGGGCTTTGTGATGGCCACTCCAATACCTTGACTTTGTTGTCCTTAAGCCATTTTGCCACAACTTTGGAGGTGTTCTTGGGGTCATTGTCCATTTGGAAGACCCATTTATGACCGAGCTTTAACTTCCTGGCTGATGTCTTGAGATGTTGCTTCAATATAGCCACATAATTTTCCTTCCTCATGATGCCATCTATTTTGTGAAGTGCACCAGTCCCTCCTGCAGCAAAGCACCCCCACAACATGATGCTGCCACCCCCATGCTTCACGGTTGGGATGGTGTTCTTTGGCTTGCAAGCCTCACCATTTTTCCTCCAAACTTAACGATTGTCATTATGGCCAAAAAAGAATTTTGTTTAATCAGACCAGAGGACATTTCTCCAAAAAGTAAGATCTTTGTCCCCATGTGCACTTGGAAACTGTAGTCTGGCTTTTTTATGGCAGTTTTGGAGCAGTGGCTTCTTCCTTGCTGAGCAGCCTTTCAGGTTATATCGCTATAGGACTCATTTTACTGTGGATATACAGTTGTGCTCAAAAGTTTGCATTCCCTTGGAGAATTGGTAATATATGTACCATTGTTAAAGAAAACATGAGTGAGCAGGCAAAACACATTTCTTTTATTTCTTATGGGATTCATATTCAACTGTAGGTTATAACAATCACAATCATAAAACAAAACATGGCGACAAAGAAGTCTTCATACCCTTAGTTCTTAATACTGTGTATTGCCCCCTTTAGCATCAATGACAGTGTGCAGTCTTTTGTAATAGTTGTCTATGAGGCCCCAAATTCTTGCAGGTGGTATAGCTGCCCATTCGTCTTGGCAAAATGCCTCCAGGTCATGCAAAATCTTTGGTTGTCTTGCATGAACCGCATGTTTGACATCTCCCCAGAGTGGCTCGATGATATTAAGGTCAGGAGACTGATGGCCACTCCAGAACCTTCACCTTTTTCTGCTGTAACCACTGGAGGGTCAACTTGGCCTTGTGCTTAGGGTCATTGTTGTGTTGGAAAGTCCAAGAGCGTCACATGCGCAGCTTTCGTGCAGAAGAATGCAAATTGTCTGCCAGTATTTTCTGATAACATGCTGCATTTGTCTTGCCATCAATTTTCACAAAATTCCCCGTGCCTTTAGAGCTCACACACCCCCAAAACATCAGTGAGCCACTACCATGCTTCACAGTGGGGATGGTATTCTTTTCACTATAGGCCTTGTTGACCCCTCTCCAAACATAGCGCTTATGGTTGTGACCATAAAGCTCTATTTTGGTCTCGTCACTCCAAATTACAGTGTGCCAGAAGCTGTGAGGCGTGTCAAGGTGTTGCCGGGCATATTGTAACCAGGCTTTTTTGTGGCATTGGCACAGTAAAAGCTTCTTTCTGGCAACTCAACCATGCAGCTCATTTTTGTTCAAGTATCGTCGTATTGTGCTCCTTGAAACAACCACACCGTCTTTTTCCAGAGCAGCCTGTATTTCTCCTGAGGTTACCTGTGGGTTTTTCTTTGTATCCTGAACAATTCTTCTGGCAGTTGTGGCTGAAATCTTTCTTGGTCTACCTGACCTTGGCTTGGTATCAAGAGATCCCCGAATTTTCCACTTCTTAATAAGTGATTGAACAGTACTGACTGGCATTTTCAAGGCTTTGGATATCTTTTTATATCCTTTTCCATCTTTATAAAGTTCCATTACCTTGTTATGCAGGTCTTTTGACAGTTCTTTTTTGCTTCTCATGGCTCAGTATCTAGCCTTCTCAGTGCATCCACAGGTGTGGGAAATTAACCTTTAATTGCCATTTAAACCTGTGTGTGTCACCTTGTGTGTCTGTAACGAGGCCAAATATTCAAGGGTATGTAAACTTTTGATCAGGGCCATTTGGGTGATTTCTGTTATCATTATGATTTAAAAAGGAGCCAAACAACTATGTGATAATAAATGGCTTCATACGATCACTATCCTTAAATAAAAGACAGTTTTGTTTTTTTTTTTTTGTTTTTTTTGCATGATCAGTCATATTTTCAAAATCAATTCCAAAATTTCACAATTTCTGCCAGGGTATGCAAACTTTTGAGCACAACTGTAGATCCTTGTCTTCCCGTTTCCTCCAGCATCTTCACAAGGTCCTTTGCTGTTGTTCTGGGATTGATTTGCGCTTTTCTCACCAAACTACATTCATCTCTAGGATACAGAATGCGTCTCCTTCCTGAGCGGTATGATGGCTGTGTGATCCCATGGTGTTTATACTTGCGTACTATTGTTTGTACAGATGAACGTGGTACCTTCAGGAGTTTAGAAATTGCTCCCAAGGATGAATCAGACTTGTAGAGGTCCAGTGTTTTCTTCCTGAGGTCTTGGCTGATTTCTTTTGATTTTCCCATGTCAAGCAAAAAGGCACTGAGTTTAAAGGTAGGCTTTAAAATACATCCATAGGTGCAGCTCGTATCAGACGCTAATTGTCTAACGGATTGACATAATTTTCTGGAATGTTCCAAGCTGCTTAAAGGCAGAGTTAACTTAGTGTATGTAAACTTCTGACCCACTGGAATTGTGGTAGTCAATAAAATTTGAAATAATCTGTCTGTAAACCATTGCTGGAAAAATTACTCATGTCATGCACAAAGTAGATGTCCTAAACGACTTACCAAAACTATAGTTTGCTAATATCTGTGGAGTGGTTAAATTAGTTTTAGTGACTTCAATCTAAGTGTATGCAAACTTCTGACTTCAACTGTATGTCCACTGGTTTTTAAATGCACTTTTATGACTATTTGTACAGAATTGCTTGATTTTCAATTGACTGTCACAAAGTAAACTGAAGCAGCTCAGTCAGTGTTCACTATATTGATGATGTGAAATGTGTTTGAACAGATCAAGGCGATTGGACAGACGGAGCTGAACTCCAGTAACCCAGAGGACGTCCTGCAGCTCGCAGCACAGAAGAGGAAGAAGAGATTCCTGCAGGCCATGGCCAAACTCTACTTTTAAATTCACTCCAAGAGCTTCGTTTCATATACATTTTTTATTGGAAAAAACAATTAAAATAAATACGCCTAACCTAATTCTTATCAATTGAGTTAGGTTATTTCTACACGTACAACATGTGCACAAAGATGTATATTTATATACACAATTTTCAGTGGTCAAATATGTATTCCATTTACACAATTTTGTGTTACAAGGAATGATCATTAATACACAATTTAATGCCTTTAGCAAAGGTGAAACTGGTCAATGCAAATAGCTTACATGTATATACAAATGAACAATATACGGTCTAACAAAACAAAAACAAAAACATCAGATTGACAGTCTTATGAATCCAAAACAGATACAAAAAAATAAGAACAATCCTGAGGCCTGCTCCTGTTTCTGTACAAATTTTGTACTATTAAGTTTAAAAGAACCTCTGTCAAAACTTAACCACATAAATTAAGTCTATTTGGAATAGAAAATAGAATTAACTTTCTTAGATTGCAATTCAAGCTCTATACACACACACACACACACACACACACACACACACAGTACTTGCAGTTTTACAACTTGTGACTAGAACCTCAGAATTCAGTTCAGCTGAGATGTCTTGTGCCTGTGTAGTTTGAGCGCACTAGTGTTCATTGGGTTTCTCAGTGCTGCTGGGTGGTGTTGGGGGAAAGAAGGCCGCCTCCAATCTTTCAGAATGCTTCTGTTGAGCCTCTTTCTGGGAATAAAGAGACAAATGAAAAATGAATTATTGACACTGCAGAAGCAAACAAGAAAACAAAAAAGAATCTGGATCTCAATCCAAGTGAATGTTGGACTCAAATACTGTGGACAATAGTTGTTAAATTCAGCCATTTTGAGTACATCTTATTACAGTCTACAGTAGTGGTGTCACGAAACCAAAATTTGAGTTGTCGGTACCAAATACCAGTAGAATTTCACAGTTCTTGATGCTAATTTCGATACCAAATAAAAAAATAGGTAATATACCTTTAGCCTATTAAAATGTTACATTTAAAAGTAAATAAATTAAAACAAATGCATGTTTCCTTCAAGTCTTTCTCAATGTTGCTTCAAGTTTTTAAGTAGGATCCTATGAAATCAGTTTTATTTTCTAAATTCTATTTTATTTTTTCCCAAATTCCACGTTTTCAATTTTTCACTGAATTCCATGTTTAAAGTTTAATTCAGTTTCATCATTAAACTGTTTAATCATATGGATCCAAACTTCAATCAACAGAAAAACAGAACAATTACTTGTCAACATACCATTGCAATTTTTTTTTTTTTTATTAAATGAAGTGCTTTAGTAAAGATCCTCTCAACATAATCTAAAACACAACATATGATTTTTGTCAAATAAATTGCTGCACAACAGAGAATCACTTTATAAATGAAAACATTGCTGGAAACTTCTATTCAGCACAACAGCACTCTTGCTTGTGATATGTAGAATCAGCATAATAATAATGATAATACTAGTATTATATTTCTGTCGCAATTTCTTAAATTTCAAGTGTCAAGCTTTTATTTTGAAACAAACTTTTATTTTGACGTGAAGGCGTTTCCGGTCCTGTGTTTATGATGGAATTTTTCACACTTCTAGATTAGACATTGGTTAAATGACTCAGTATGATTATTGAAGCACAAAATGCTGCAATTTAATTGTATAAATATACAGTATGCAGGCGCTGCGCGCATCAGTGTATGTACGCACTTTTCTGTCATCTACTACAGCAAGCACAGTGCGACACTCATAAAATGTGGTGTTTTCAGTATTTGAGCAGCTCCACACATTCACTTTGCAGCACAAAGTACATGTAGACTTTAATAGTCACTATGAATAACACCATTTTAATTTGATTAATTGTCCATTTCAGTTTAAAAGGAGTCACAGAGCATGTGTAAGCAGCCGTCTGTCATGCCAGGACCGAACTGAGTCGGTACTGCAGAAATACTGGTATTGTTACATTTTTTTAAATTTAGTGTTGACATGGCACCGAAGTACCAGTACTTTTAACAACATTAGTCTAGGCTACAGTCTACTACATGAACTGCAGGGACAGTGATTTTGATAGAGGTTAAGATGACACTCACCAGCATGGAGAGGTAGTCCACGTGTGTCTGAATGTTGTGTCTGTCATCTGAAGATACCTTCATAAAGTCTTTGAGCTGTGGGTTCTCATAACTCAACATGGTCTCTACAAACGGAGCCATCCAGTTCACACATGGTTCAACGGCCTCCCACTTCAACCCTGTGATGACGACAAGTTAATTTACATGTGTTTGAAAGCATGCATCTCTACACTGAGGCCATTCACAACTGATATGAATATTTATCTCGGGTGATCGGATCACAAGTGCTCATCTGAGACAGTCTGAATATCTATGAAGGACCTCTTTTAAACTGGACTTTTCTTTTCAAGCTTTACCAACCAGCAACCTTTATGACCCTTGTTTTACAGAAATTATTGCGGTAAGGCTTGATCACACAACACAACTTTTAAAATCTGAACAGATTATAAATATACACACAAACACTCTAGGCATCTGCCAGTTTCACATTTTTATATTGTGATAATTGCTGAAGCTTCAGTCGCGGTATACAGTATTATCACGTTACTGCATTGCACTACAAAACAGGTTAAAGATCAAATTTATTGTTGTTCTTAATGACAAGTTGTTGTTTTTTTTTTTAAACCAAATTGGCATTTAAGGTTAAACAATCACAAAGTAGTTTCAGGGTTGCTGCAGGGTTTCTAAAATCAAATTGAAGACTTTTTAAAACCTGAACAAATAAAATTAATACCTTGTGGCCATAGCAGATTCCTTATGCGCCAGAGAAACTAGCGCGCAGCCATTTTGAAAATGTTGTCTCGGAACTTCCGTTGTAGCGGTTCTCTATAGATATCTATGGTGTTGATGTCAAAGTATAATTAGCTAGCGAAGTGGATTTACAGGATATAGAGTTGTCAAAAGTCATCATGAGTATTTTAAAGTGTTCATGGGATGTCATAAAAACTGGAAACAGAGCAGGGAGATTTTAAGACAAGAGTACTTCATCCTACAAGATCCTACATTCAAGCTGTGGACGTACTGATGTGCTCATTAAACTCCAAGAGACAACACAAAGTCATTAAAAATATCTCTGTACGACACCTCTGACCATATTTTCGTGTCATTCATCCATCGTGTTATTGTGATAAGATGAAGATGAATAGATTTTTTGATCGTTAAACCGGGACGGGGGAGGGGTGCAACTATAAAAGTGTATGTTTTATTTTATATTCCGTTTACAACCATTTTAATCACATTTAAGCCTCTTAATATTGTAGGGTGACAAATTCATTTTAAAAAGTACAATTGTAATTTTCTTTAACGTTATGAACTTACATGTGTAATAATATGAACTGTCACTGTTGGAAATTTCATATTAACTACACATTAACATAAATTGTTGTAACCTAAAAAATAAGCAGAATTACACTTATAACAATTAAACGCTCGTATCATGAAAAAATTCAGTGTGTCATAGCTGTCTGAATGTGATCTGCCAGGTCCAATTTTACCTCCGCGGGTTTCAGAAACATTTAGAGTGACAGAAAAAAACACCTCACGAGCATTTTGATGTAGTAAAGGGGTGCTATAGACTCACACCATCAATACTGTCTGTGCTCCCACACATAATTTATTTTGATCGACTCTTCTCAGTAGCTTCAATACAAACAGGAAGTTCGATGACAAAATGCGGAAGAGTGGAGCGTGGAAAAGGGGCGGGGCTTAATAAGGTGAATAGCAGAACACAAACCCACACAATCTCAAAATAAATAATGTATCACAGATTCTTTTACTCAAACAGGCTGGGGCACACATTCAACAAGACCTTAACACTGAAAACAGGCTATCTGCCAGTTTCAAATATTTAAGACATGTTTTTACACGGTTTTAATGCGGTTTATTGTGCAACCAAAATACCCCCCCAAAAAACAAAACAAAAAAACAAAACAAACAAAAAACATTTGATACATAACGCAGGACTTTTAACAATAAACAAGCCCAAAACACACCGTGGACTCTTATTTTGAAATTTCCAATGTCTGTGCATCACTGCTTACATCTGCTCATTTAAACAGATAAGGGGAATAAAATATGCGCTCTTACAATAATCTACAACGTATAACAATATAAACACTTCTAACACATTGTCATTATTCATCAACAGTGCATCATCAGCGATCTCTTGTCATAAATGTCTGGTACTCACTGATTGCGGACTGCCCTGCAACCACTGGAAACAGTATCACGAGCTCCCCACATGCTTGGAACAAAGGCGCATCTTTTAAGGACACAGCGCACTCTCTTACTGAATTAAATCATATCCTTCTGAAGTTAAATAATCACATTAGGACATGTCGCAATTCCTGTCTTTCCGTTCCCCAATTTAAGACCTCTTTAAATAAAAATTAAGACTTTTGTTGTATTATTTAAGATATTTAAGACTTTTTATGACCTTAAATTTGAGAAAACTGAATTTAAGACAAATTTAAGGACCCGCGGGAACCCTGAGCTTAAAAAAAGAATCTTGAACATTTAAGAAACTAAATGAACATTTAAATAAATACACAAATAACAAAAATAAAACAAATATTTGAAAATAAATATTAAATCAAATGGTCATAGTCTTACCCTTTTAAAAGGGGGATAAAGAGTTGGAAGCTCTGCACCTTGTCATGCTTTTCGTCCATATTGGATTTATTTACATTCTCTCCATAAATATTACAATGAATGTGTATATACAGTATGTATATATATATTATAAAACATATTTGTCCTTACGACTGTAGAGGTAACTTGGGAAAGTCTACTTAGCACAAAAACCATGAAGACACTGTGCATTTGTTCCTCATATTTTCGTTTTGATGCCTTAATGCGAGGAAATTGCACATATGTGTCGCCACATGGTGTTTTGGAGAAAAACTTCAAGCATCTAAATAAACTTCAGATGATACATTTTCCACTGAGGTTAGCTGTTAGTAGATTTGCAAATCAGGACATGTTTCTTTAATAGATGATTTGAATGTCTTTCTTTTAAATCGCTGTCTTACAGCATGAGATATCAATCTTATAATTCGACTTAAACCATCTATTATGTTGTCCCTTATAAAGTCATAAAGTCCCTGGTAACTTTAAAACGTTTGTATGTCTTGGATTTAGCGAGTGTTATTTTGGTAACTGGTTGTAAATCTCTATTCGATGTTGCAAATGAAGCTACAGTGCATTTAGAAAAATCAAAACAATTTGACTAATGTGGTTACATTTATTGTTCAAGTGTTTAAATATGGAATATGTTGAGAGTTATAGCGCCATGAAGAGCTTGATGGTATTGAACACAACTGTCTTTAACTGTGTAGATGATTAAATCTTACCTGATACTTTCTGGACGACATCAGCTGACATGAAGTGACAAAAAGCAGCTGCTGCCAACACTCCATATTTATAGTCCAAAGAATTGATATCAAGAATGCACAAATCCATAAGCTGAGACAAAATAAAGACATCATTAAAGGTGGCATCAAAATGCAATCACAATAGACAGGTCAACTTTAGATGCACAGTATTTAACACAAAATCATGTTGTTTAGTGGCGTGGAAAGCCTGTGCACCTGTGTAATGTGAATGTAAGTTTCCTGAGAGAACTGTGGCACGAGTAGATTGGTGAAGTCGTACACTGATGCCATCTGAATGTACAGCTTCATCCAGGACACAACAGTCTCTGGACACAGATCCCAGTTTAATGCCTGTTGAGCACAGATATTTCAACACTGTTTAGCCTTATGATGATGTTCAATATGTATCTTGATACTTATTTATTTGCTCTGAAATGGCTTCATTAGCACTAATGTAACAATACTTAGTAATAAAAAGCACTATTTACTGACATAATTTTTTATAAAACATTTTTAATACATGGAGAAATCCATTCTGAACATTAAAGGAGTAGATCACCCACAAATGAAAATTGTCTCATTATTCACTTACCCTGATGCCATTCCAGATGTGTATGAATGTCTCTCTTCAGCAGAACACAAATGAAGATTTTTAGAAGTTATAGCTCTGTCAGGTCCTTATAATGCAAGTAAATGGGTGCCATCACTTTGAAGGTCCAAAAGTCACATTTAGGCAGCATAAAAGTAATCAATGCCACTTCAGTCAATCAATAAATGTCTTCTGAAATGAATCGATGTTTATGTAAGAAACAAGTTGATAATTAAAATGTTTTTTAACTTTAAATGGCGCTTCTGTCCAGGGCTCTGATGCCGTTTGAAATGGCCAAACTCTCGCTTGATGTTCATTCTTCTGTTGTAAATAAGCGGTACTTCCGAATTCTCGTGCGAACTCGCCGACGCGCTTGTGTCACGCAACAACTATGTGATGCGTCAACTGCTGGCAGAAAGCGATTTTTAAAAGTTAAAACGTTTTAATTATAGACTTGTTTCTTACATAAATGTATCGATTTGCTTCAGAAGACATTAACTGATCGACTGGAGTCACATGGATTACTTTTATGCTGCCTAAATGTGACTTTTGGACCATCAAATTGCTGGCACCCATTTAATTGCATTTTAGAAATCTAAAAGAAATCTATCTTCTTCTAAAAATCTTCATTTGTGTTCAGCTGAAGAGAGACAGTCACACATCTGAGATGGCATCAGGGTAAGTGAATGATGAGAGAATTTTTATTCAGCACCTTTGAGTGATGATGCAAATGTATTGATGACTGAGTTAAACTCTACTTGGCCCAATTCGATAGATCCTTTGACATGTAATCTGTTAGCCAATCAACTTGTGTACTCCTCTGTCTAACTTTAAAACAGCCTCAGTTGTTTACAGGTAGCTAGGTCTCGCTGTGGTGTGCTGGGGTTTCTCTCTGAAACCCTCATTCACCCCAGCACCACATGTCTAGATCTGCTTCACATGGATTGTATGATTCCCCACACATAAATATTTGATATATCGCCCAGCCCAAGACAAAATAGTGCGTATGTGTATTAAACTGCAGAACAGAAGAAGCTTCGTCGTCCACACCTTCACCATGATCAGCTCCATGTGAAGTATCTCCTCCTCCAAACACGCTCCATCAGTCACATAGGCCAGCTCTGTGATCTTAGGAGGATAGATTTCCTGCAAGAATAACAGAGCATTCGACCCAATGTCACAAAGAGACAATCTCTTTGTTGTTCTCCACAAATTCAAGAGCATTGCAGATATGACCCATATCAGACATGCTATACACCATACACCTGCATGACAGATGCAGGACAATTTGTTTGTGGTGTTATAAAGAGGGTTTGTGTACCTCTATTTTGGAGGCGATGAAAAGTGCAGTGATTCCTATTAGCTGCAGTCGATCTTTCTGCACGTCGTTCTGCGTCAACATAAATCTGTCGAAGAAGTCCTGCGCCAGGTAAAATGTCTGTCTGTGAAGTGTGTATGCCTCAGACACCTGAGAAGAGAGTCAAGCATGAGGTCACAACAAATGTATTTGTTTTAAGCCATTTCATGGGGTCTTTAAGTAAAAATCAAATGTAAAGAACAGACAATACGAATTTGTACCTCCATGAGCCAGTCGAGCACAACAGCTCTCATCTTAGGCTGCAGTGACGGGTGTCTGTGTAAGCAGCTCTTATTGTGTTGATACTTCATTTCTTTACTCAACATTTTCACCCAGACGTCCTCTGAGCTGCCCCAACTGCCCAAAGCACAAACACACACATCAAACAATATATCAACAATAAACAAGATACACAAAAGAGTGTTGTACGTTATTGGTACATGTCAGAGTGTTTATGCTTTGTAATGTGTTTATTTGCAGGACCACACCTGAGCATTGGCAGAGGAGACGGCCTTGTGTCTGGTGTTTGATCCGACCAATCAGAGAACTCCACAACTCTGTCCATCCCGTGCAGTACATCACGCCTCCATACATTCTGAACAGAACATATAATGAGATATGCACACTTATTAGGGCTGGGCGATTTGGCCAAAAATATTATCATGATATTATTTTTCATATCATTCGATATTGATATTTATCACAATATACATTCACATTTACACATTTTTTTGAATTTCCAAGTTGGCAGAAAAAATAAGAAAAAAAAAAAATTCACTCAACATAGTCTCTACAAAACTGCAATGGGGGCCCAGAGACAGCCGAAGCAGTGGGGTCTGAGGTCCAAAATACTAAAATATTTTATAGAGTTCATCGATCGAGTGCAGTTGGATATGAATGTTAAAAGATCATCTGTTAATTTTGAATCTTAATGACAGCAGTCCAGTATTTGTTTGAACATTTTTTACATTTAAATTATTTATTTTTATTTACATTCAGATACCCAAAAATGGGGGCATAGAAGCCCTTGTGACTGAGTAATGATACTGTATGGGGATTCAGGGGTATCCCCTGAGAGAAAATTTAGAAAATTTAAAAGTCTGAATGGACCGTTTTTATATTTTCATTAAAGTGAGAAAGACTAGGCTACCAAACTAGTAATTTTATTGTCCTTCCTTGTCATCTCATGCCAGAGATGATGACATCTGAATAATTTTCACAAAATTAGAACAGTAATCTATTTGTTTATCATTATTATTATTATTATTAAAGGCTCGTAACATGATGATTAATAAAGCTAAATTTAGAACGAAAAAACGTTATGGTCTAAAGGCGCTCTGAAACCACGTTAACATATGTGGCGCCTCATGTCTACTCACATGTGGGGAAAAGAGGCAACACATGCAGAGCGGGACAGAGCATAAATTAAGCGTGTTCGGTGCTAGAGAAAAATATTCAAGAATACAGTGCAGAAAGATCAGAGCTGGTGTACACAGCACTGCTGTTTTGTCATGCTGCTTACTAGAGACGATGAGAGGGTGCAACCGTCATCATGAAGTCTTTCGGTCTGGATGGAATGAATCCAAGGTCGGGACACAGACCGTTGTGACTGGAGCCTAATTTTGAGCCTAATCTAGCAAGGCAGCTACTGTTAGCAACTACACACAGTCTGAGAAAGACGAACTGATTGCGTTTTTAACGACACATACCTGATCGTCTAGATGTAGAACATAGGCTAAATATTGAAAATTACTCAAAAGCTTATCATTGATATAATGGATTTTTTTTTTATCGTGATAAATATTGAGATAATTTTATTGCCCAGCCCTAACACTTATTACACAGCTCTCTGGAATACTGGATTCTGATTGTTCAATGGCGCCACCTAAATGCTCATCTGGGTTTTTGAGCCAACGTTCCTACTTCTCGGATCACTGTGTGATCTCTACATGTAAGCTTATAAAATAATATCAACTCAAAGCAATGTTTCATGTGCATTTATTTATTTATTTGGCAAGTAATCTTGTAATAAGATACACAATGAGCAGTCAGACGTTCATTAATTACAAAATAAACACCAACAAAACGCAAACCGGAGGTTGATTTCAGCTGTTCAGTGATTTAATTCTTCTCACTTATTTGCATAATTTTAATGTAAATTAGACAGGGGAGTCACGTGACGGCATGAGAGGTTCGGACGTGTGAACGGCGAGCTCTGTGCACTTTTCTGGTTTTAATACTTTTTATGTCATAAACTGGTGAGATTCGATATACCCTGATCCTTAGCTGTTCTAGGAAGACAATATGTCAAAGAATTCAAAATCCTTGGGCTCTAGAGACATTAAAAGACACTTACGTGCTCAAGCTGACGCCCCCGAGCAGGCTTTAAACCCGGAAGCAGATCTGGCCGGGGAAGTGCAGGAAATTCGGCGAGAATTGTTGAACTTGTCGGCAATGCTGACGAAGGTCGTTGCTGACCTGGAGGATCTTGCTGTATTACGTCGATCGATCACTGCCATGGAGACGAAATTCACAGAGGTGGTTACAAGAGGGGGGGATGTTGAGAAACAGATCGATTATCTGGAGTCATCGGAGAGGGAATTATCTGCTAATCCGCTAGTGACCAAGGTGGATTTGGAGTGCATCTGAGAAAAGTTAGAGGATATGGAAAATCGTAGTTGGCAGAATAACGTCCGGATTGTTGGAATTCCTGAGGCCGAAGAAGGTTGGGATATGTTGAAATTCCTGGAAGGGCTCCTTCCAAGTCTGCTCGACATAACAGGCCATAAGCTGGAAATTGAGCGAGCTCACAGGGTTCCGGCTCGGCGATCCGCTTAGGGAGACAGGCCCCGATCAATTCTGGCCAAATTTCTGAGTTCATCCGATAAAGATCTCGTGTTACGTGAGGCGAGGAGTAAAGTAAGTCTTCTTGGAAGAACCACAGCATTTTCTTGTTCCCAGACTTTACGAATTCGACAAGAGAGAAACGTGATCGTTTCAAGGAATGCAAGAAACTCTTACGTCAATGGAAGGTCGCTTTTGCACTGATGTTCCTGGCCAAATTGAGAATAGATGCTAAGAATGGGCGTATAATATTTTTTATGTCCCCAAAAAGCGATGTCCTTCATAAAGTCAATGGACTGATTAAGTTATTTTGTGGTACTCACGTTGCAGCCAAGTGGACCGACTCAAAGAACATTCACTTGACTGTCTGAGGAAACTGAGCGCCTTTTTTGTTTCTTTTTGTGCTGGTTCTGCCTAGTGGCTGGAGTTTGTTTTGTGTAGTAACACTCCTTCGGGACAGTGTTGTGGATGATTCTGCACGCTCTTTGTGCTTATACCTCCTATTGGTTGGAGTTTTTCTTGCAAGACATTGGAGTGATTAGGTCATTTATTGCACTCATGTAACAGCCGAATAGGCCAGCTCACTGAACATTTGTTTGACTGTCCGAAGAAACTGAACAGCCTTTTTTTGTGTGTGTGTGTGTGTGTGTGTGTGCTTGTTCTGCTAGCGGCTGGAGTAAGTTTTGTAGAGGAAAACACCTTCGGATGAATCTAAATATTCTTTGTGTTTATTCCGCCTATTGGCTGGAGTTTGCTTTATAGATTATCTTCTGTTGTGTAACTCTGTCTCACAAAATTTGTATAGAAACACTGGACGTCATTTGGCGCTGTCGTGCGTGGGGTTAATGCGCACGTTTTCCTTTTTTCTGTTTGTTTGATTCGGGGGGAAGTTTGGGGTTTGATTGTTGCACTAATGTTGGAATGTGGTCTTTATAATTGTATTTTTGACACACAATCAATTTTTTCTAATATGTCAAAATGTCAGGGGCCTGGGTAGCTCAGTGGTAAAATACGCTGGCTACCACCCCTGGAGTTCACTAGTTCGAATCCCAGGGCATGCTGAGTGACTCCAGCCAGGCTTCCTAAGCAACCAAATTGGCCCGGTTGTTAGGGAGGGTAGAGTCACATGGGGTAACCTCCTCGTGGTCGCTATAATGTGGTTCATTCTCGGTGGGGCGCATGGTGAGTTGAGCGTGGACGCCGCGGTGGATGGTGTGAAGCCTCCACACGCGCTATGTCTCCGTGGCAACGCACTCAACAAGCCACGTGATAAGATGCGCGGGTTGGCGGTCTCAGACGCGGAGGCAACTGGGATTCGTCCTCCGCCACCCGGATTGAGGCGTATCACTACACGACCACGAGGACTTAAAAGCACATTGGGAATTGGGCATTCCAAATTAGGGAGAAAAGGGGAAAAATAAACAACATTAAATAAAAATAATATGTCAAAATGTCAAATGTTAATATGAGTGGACTGTCTCTCTCCACGTGGAATGTGAATGGGTTGGGGCACCCCATAAAAAGAAGCAAGGTTATTTCTCTTCTTAAATGTAAGAAATATGATATGATGTTTCTTCAAGAAACACATCTTTCCCTGCAGGAAGATGAAAAAACTAGGAAGATATGGGGTGGACATGTTTTCTTTAGTGCTGGCTCAATTAAGAGCAGGGGAGTCATTACACTGATAGGTAGGCATCTACAATTCAAATATCTCAAACAGATTAAAGAAAAATTAGGAAGAGTCTCTTGTTTTAGCAGAAATTCAGGGGCAAATCTAATTTTTGGCTAATATTTACGCAACTAACGTTGATGATCAGGGCTTTTTTATAGATCTTGAAGGGATGTTGCAAGTCGTGGGCACCCCTCATGATATAATATTTGGAGGAGACTTTAATCTTTGATGGACTCAGTCCTTGATCATAGTGAAGCAAAAGTGTGTAAGCCCCCTAGAGCAACATTGACACTTCACAGGATGTGTAAAAATCTTGGTCTTACAGATATTTGAAGACTTTTGAACCAATCTGGTAGGGACGATACATTTTTTTCATCAGTCCATAAGATTTATTCTAGAATAGATTTTTATTTTTATATCTAAGTCCCTCATTTCATCTGTTGTTGATTGCTTAATTGGAAACATTTTAGTCTCAGATCACGACCTGGTGAGGGAAATTGGCTATTCAGGGCAAGACAGTCATACTTTGAGTCGGGGGACAAAGCAGGAAAACTCTGGCTAGATATTAAAACAGAGAGATTCTTTTTCTACCATTCCCTCAGTGAAATCTGCTGGTTGTGAAATATTTACCTCAGCCATTGATATTAATAATGCTTTTAAAGAATTCTATCTTGATCTCTATAGTTCCATGTCTTCGTCTGCTGATGAAGATATTAGAAACTTTGTGGAACCATTAGAACTCCCTAAATTGACCAATGAGCAAAAAAATTATCTTGATTCTAAGATAAACTTGGAGGAGCTTGGCGAAGAAATTAAGGCCTTGCCTACAGGCAAGGTTCCAGGGCCAGATGGCTTTGCTGTTGAGTTTTTTAGATCTTATGCTACAGAATTGGCTCCACTTTTGCTAGAAGTTTATACAGAATCATTAAAGAATGGAACCATGACGCAAGCCCGGATCAGTCTGATTATTAAAAAGGACAAAGATCCAAGCGAGTGTAAGAGTTACCATCCAATTTCCCTGATCCAACTAGGTGTTAAAATATTGTCAAAATTTTGGCTAACCGATTAAGTAAAGTTATGACATCTATTATACATATAGATCAGGTGGGGTTTATTCGGGGCCGCAGCTCATCTGATAACATCAGGAGGCTAATTAATATCATGTGGTCAGTGGCGATTGAGCAGACTCCGGTCGTTGCCATCTCACTTGACGCTGAAAAAGCATTTGATATGGTAGAATGGGATTATCTTTTTAAGATTTTGGAAATATACAGGTTTGGGAATATGTTTATTGGATGGATTAGGTTGCTTTACAGACACCCGGTAGCACCAGAACAAACAAATTGATTAATTTCAGATAAATTTAATTTTACTCTGGATAGGGGCACCTGGCAGGGTTGCCCTCTATCCCCATTATTGTTCTGTCTTGCCCTGGAACCATTAGAAGCCACGATAAGAAAGGAGGATGATTTTCCAGGGGTGATGGTGGGAGGTGTGGCTCATAAGCTTTTGCTTTATGCAGATGATATTTTATTATTAATCTATGACCCTACTAGATCTATGCCTTGCCTCCACAGAATTATTAATTCCTTTTCTAAATTCTCGGGATACAGCGTTAATTGGTCTAAATCCGAAGCTTTGTCTCTGACAGCGTACTGCCCAGTAACAGCTTTTCAGCCGGGTGCCTTTCAGTGGCCCAAACAGGGCATTATGTATTTGGGTATTTTATTCCCAGCAAATTTGTGTGATTTAGTTAGAGTTCATTTTGACCCTTTAATAAAAAGGTTTTTGAGCGATGTGGGCAGGTGGGCTTCATTACATTTATCTATGATTGGGAAGGTTAATGTTATTAAAATGAATTGTATTCCAAAATTCAACTACCTGCTACAGTCTCTCCCTATATATTTTACATTTACATTTATGCATTTGGCAGATGCTTTTATCCAAAGCGACTTACAGTGCACTTATTACAGGGACAATCCCCCTGGAGCAACCTGGAGTTATGTTCCTTGTTCAAGGACACAATGGTGATGGCTGTGGGGATTGAACCAGCTACCTTCTGATTACCAGTTATGTGCTTTAGCCCACTACGCCACTACCATGCCACTACACCCTATAGATGTCCCCCTCTCTTATTTCAAGTAATTTGATAGCATAGCGAAGTCCTTCATTTGTAATGGTAAACGTCCCAGATTACATTTCAGTAAGATGCATAGGCCGATTGACGGTGGGTTAGGCCTAACCAAGATTTTGTTTTATTATTATGCATTCCATCTCAGACATTTGGTTCATTGGTCACTTTCACCTGAGAGCCCCTCCCTGGTTTTGTATTGAACAGGAAGTTCTTGCCCCTATTTCGCCATTGCAAAGCCTTTCTATCAAACTAACCAGAGAAGTTAAGTTACAAACCGTTATCTCGCATTTGCACTCAGTATAGACAAAAGTGTCCAGTGTTTAATTTATTTAAATGTTGCCTCGAGCATATGGCTGAACCCAAAATTATATATTAATAAGTCCCTTTTCTGCTGGTCAGAGTGGATTGTGAGGGGAGTTACTACACTCGGTGACCTATATGAGAGCAGCGTGTTGAGATCCTTTGAAAATTTGGTTCAACATTTTGGGATTCCCCGATCTCAGTTTTTTAGATATTTACAGCTGTGCCACCTGCTCTGTACTATTTTTGGAAGTAGCATACACCCCCCTAAAGCGGCAGACCCTCTGGGAGTGGTGATTACTGCTTTTGGAAAAGGTCATGAGGCATCAGTGTATTACTCCCTGCTAATTCAGAGTCTGGGGGATGGAGCTTTAACTTCCATCAAGAGATTATGGGAGAAAGATTTAAACCTGGTATTGGAGGAGGGAGTGTGGGCTAGGATTCTAAAAAAACGTCAAGTCTGCATCTAGAGATTCAAGGGTGCGCCTTATGCAATCAATTTCAATTGCAATTACAATTACATCAATTCTATTGGACCCCCTCTAGATTGTATAGGTAATGCCAATCAGAGGATGGAGACACAACCCATGTCTTTTGGTGGTGTGTTAAGATCCAAGAATTTTGGTTGAAGGTTCAGAGTTTTGTGTGTGATGTATTGGGCACTCAGGTTTCATTTTGCCCCAGACTCTGTATTTTGGGTGATCATCGATGTAGAGAACAGACACATAAAGAGTTGGGTCCTAACCAGTGTCATGATCACCAGATAGATAGTTTTAAGAGGATGGAGGTCGGCTGGATCGCCCGATTTCAGGAGTGGTGCTTGGAGATGGGGAGGGTGGCGGCTTTTGCAGAAGAGTCATCTAGATGACTGGGGAAATTGGACTCGTTTGTGGGGAAATGGGGCAGATATCTGGTGTTTCTGGAGTGTTCTCGGGGAGAGGCAATGGAGAGAGAGGTGTAGTTGTTAAAATGTGTGATTATTATATGTTTTTTTTTGTGTGTGTGTCTATAATCATGTATGACCACTGGGATGTTGTTGAGGGCCAGGGTGGGGTTGGGGATTGGGAGGGGTAATAGTGGAGGTTAAATATTGATTCTGTGTATATATGTTTTGTTTTACTGTGTTTAATATATGAATCAATAAAAAATTGTTAATCAGAAAAACCAGAACATGCATATTCACCTATTTATTCACCATATGTATTCAACTTTATCACTAAAATAGCATTGCATTATCAGCCCATGCATGCAATGTGTGTGTGTGA
The DNA here is from genome assembly GCF_019703515.2 of Myxocyprinus asiaticus. Taxonomy (NCBI): domain Eukaryota; kingdom Metazoa; phylum Chordata; class Actinopteri; order Cypriniformes; family Catostomidae; genus Myxocyprinus; species Myxocyprinus asiaticus. The sequence goes on from NC_059373.1 coordinate 42,593,142, forward strand.
CACAACAGAGCACCGTTTAATTCCTGAAGCGCACTGCGGATGCAGACTTCATATTTATTCATTAAATGCAGCCTTGAGATTTATGTCTTCAAGAGACTTTAAATTAAATGCAAGAGTCATATGGAAATGTATGACAGAAATTTATTCTAAGCAAAAACACAACATTCCCAGCAGAATTATCCGTTATTTTAGTGGATTACCTGTAGGCTATTAAAGGAGCTTCAGATGTTTGTGCCTCTCATCTCTGTTGATTTCAGACACACTGAAGAAGATCTTTGAAGTTGTCGTGATTGTGTATGTATCTGCTTTTTAAAATTTTTTGGTCAGATGGCTATTTCCATTTAAATCCGCTCGTAACCGGCAAAGTTTAAATTCTTGTTTTAGTGCAGCAGTTGATTGACAGGTGAGGGGTGGTGCTTCGCTGCTGTCGGGACACATTCAGGACATTTTAGCGTTTACACCTCACATGCAATGTGGTCACAAGTGTTTTTGACCACATTCATATGTGTTTTTTTGTGATCCGATCACAAAATGTTTTAGACCCCTTTAGACCTGTATTTAACATTAACCACATGTGATCGGATCACCCGAGACGCATATTAATACCAGGTGGAAACGGGGTCTTACACACAGCATCGGGTTTGGATCGCTCTTGTTGGATCGATGCCAGATCCGGTTAAAAACGTCAGTAACGGAGCTAATCCGATCTAGGTATCAGATCGAGTACATCCTTAATCACAAGTAATTTTCGTAATTTCAAAAACACATCATCTATGTTAGTCTGCTTGATAAAATACCAGCAGTCAAAATGCTGTAGTGTCCCGATATGGCAAGTGACAGTTCATCCCACCTACATCCACTTTATTATGTGTGTGAAATACCTGAGTGTCGCCTTTACACTTTTTGATTGATGTTTTCTTCCTGTTGTGCTGGAAAAAAAAAAAAAAAAGAATTTCATGCAATATAAAGAGGACTGATGTTTGAATGCACACAACATTACAGCATGCACACTGAACAGAAACAATGTATACCTCTTTCTTTACTCGTGTTATACAGTGTGTGCTCCCATTGTCAGATGATCTGGCTTGCTGGCGTCCACTTCATTAAAACACACCAGAAGAGAAGAGAGTTAGACAAGTTATGCTACATTTATGACCGAAATGTCCCCACAAGCCTAGTTACGTAGAGCAGCCGACAGTCCCCACCATACATTGTCTACTATTGACTTAACGAAAATGTTTAGGTTTGAAGTAAGGGACAGACAATATCTTAAGCTCAAGTCAATGGAAATTCCCCATCACGACAGAAAACCAGCTGTGTTCAGCTAACAGAGCTGTGTGTAATTACATTGATATAAACGTAATAATAACATTTATCTTACCTTTTTCTGGTCATGATCTTCTGTCGGATGTATGATCTTGTGTGTTCTGCCTTCTTTGATGGTCTATCATACAAATATTATCATATTTGAGCTTATGTTAGTTCAAGTTCCGGGAAAACAATAAACACCGCCAACATACTCGTGTGTAATAATAACATAAAATAAACGGCACTATTCTCCAGCCTTGAGGAATATCGTTACTTTACGGGTAAATAATGAATTTATAAGCGCAGTTTCATGTCTTTAAAAAAACATTTCATATGTTTAAAGCAAGCGCGCGCGCCAAATTGTCGGGCGGGCTCTCGAGTCACAAACACTAAATAAAGTATTATTCTACATGTTGCATTAAATGCACGTGCATAGCGAAATATGCATGCAATCCATGTAAATGCATGAAGACATAAGTGTTTTATAAGACATTTTTATGCTATTTACACATTCAGTCCTGTCCCTCCAAAACTTTAGCCTGTTAGCATTGCAACTTCTTATTTGCCATAAACAATCTGAATGAAAAGATATGTATTTTTACTCTGTTGGGGTTACTTGGTTAAATGCTATAAATTATGAAAAGATTACAGTGAATAATACATAAAGCTGGTTCAATAATGTTACAGCTGGACAGCAGGACTGCAGGCAAGTGCAATGATAAATATATATATATATATATATATATATATATATATAATTTGCAACAGTAATTGCATTAGACAGATGTTGAAGCATTGCCAAATTAAATGCATATATGTTAAACAAACAAAAATTAGCAGTATGATCAATGACATCGCAATGCTTACCTCTCGCGCCGGCGCCAACTGTTTATCAGCGCTGTCAGTGGTGCGCATGCGCATGAGTGTCTGTCCCCGCGCGCGATCATATGCCCTGTCTTTCCTGTTTGTTTACTTTCGTTATTTGACATAGTTTGTCTCAGGAACACAACGGTTATCTACATATTATTAGCTATTAAGTATAAAACTGCCATATTATTAATCCATGAATCTGATTAAATTAAAACATTAATTCCAAAGAAATTTTCAGACCCGCCTTGAGTGTGTAAAGCCGTTGGCTTCTATTTTTCGGTCCGAGAAAAATGCAAATATAAAGCCAAATGTATTTGTCGTGTGCTTAATGTGCTATAACCTTGTGCGTTTCGTTTCTTTTACATTGGGTTTCAATATTAACTTTCTAACTTATCACTTGCATTTCCTAAATGGGCGGAGCTCAAGTGTGAAGAGACTAATCAGAGACCGCGCTGCTGCAGCCACGTGCGTTTAGTGCAAGTGTAAACACACGTTTGCGGACTGATAGGCTGTGTCTCGTTTGGAAGGCTGCATGCTAGGTAGGATGCGTCCTTTGAAGGCTGCGGTATACCGAGCGTCCTCCTTTAAACAAGTCTCTTTTAAACGAGACGGCCTTCGTAGGACAAACGGAAATGGAACGTAAAATGGTTGCTATGACAGCACGCCACTCTTTAACAAGCGCGAGCGCTTTGAGTTAGAAGTGAATGTGTGAGGTACATTTTAGAAGAGTTATAATGATGTCAAGAGAAAAGAAAATAGATTTTACAGGTGTACTTTTAGTCTATAATACTTTATTTTAATTATATATTACTATAATTATACATATTATATACTCGACACCCATCTACTGAGGTACTTCAACTTGGGAATTAACATTACTTACTATTTATGGGCAAATTGGCCTCATTTTTTTTTTTAGACATTTCCGTTGAAGCAAAGAATTGTGGGTAATTCCCGCGAAAGAAGGTCGCATTAGATGGCTGCATTCGAAGTGTCCTACTGACTTTTCTGAAACGAGAAAGCCTCGACAACGTCTGCGGCCGACAAATGCGACCTCCGGAGGACGCAGCCTTCCAAACGAAACACAGCCATAGACACTCCACGGGTGTGTCTCAATCAGCTCCCTATGTCGTAAATCAGTAGTATATCGTGAATTCGGTCACTGGCAATGGTATTCATCCACTGAACATTGGGACACTTTTGACTCAATCACCCGCCACACGTTAACGAGCACGCGCATTTAAGGGCAGCTGTTATTAATCAGCACCATCCCTGTATGTCCTAAATGACACTACTGTTCATTTTCGTTGAAGATATTCAAACGTACAGTGTTATTATAACAGATAAATTGGATAAATAAATAAAAAAATATAAAAGTGTATTTTAAACCTTCTTTTAACAATTTAAATATTTTTGTTTCCCTTTCATTTTAATTATGGATAAAAGACATTAAGCAACATTTCTTTTAAAAAGAAAATAATTATTGGACTTCATAGTTTTACATCTAACGAATTGGGAGACTTCAGAAGACATGACGTTTCCGGTAGGGATCTTAAGGGAGATTACAATCCGAAGGGAACGTTTATGTTCAGTTGGAAGGGCACTTTAAACGGCACAGGAAATAAGTGTACATCGATTCATCACTTCACAGGAAGTGGAGAGAAAAATTTACTCACCAGTCATTGCGAACCAGTAGAGTACTGACGTAGTTTGTCTAAAATAAACTCTAAATCAAATAAACTAAAGGAGTTTGAGACGCTGTCGTTTAAATTCAGCATAATTTACCGCAGGTGTGCTTTCTGTGCGGTTGTGCACGAATACAAAGCTCACGAGATGCGCACATGACACACACATATTATAAAATAACAACATAAATTTTATTATTATTATTATTATTATTATTATTATTATTTATTAATCAGCAATAGTCATTTAACTTACGGGTTACAAGTCTAGCGAAATACAGGTGCATCTCAATAAATTAGAATGTCGTGGAAAAGTTCATTTATTTCAGTAATTCAACTCAAACTGTGAAACTCGTGTATTAAATAAATTCAGTGCACACAGACTGAAGTAGTTTAAGTCTTTGGTTCTTTTAATTGTGATGATTTTGGCTCACATTTAACAAAAACCCACCAATTCACTATCTCAAAAAATTAGAATATTTTGACATGCCAATCAGCTAATCAACTCAAAACACCTGCAAAGGTTTCCTGAGCCTTCAAAATGGTCTCTCAGTTTGGTTCACTAGGCTACACAATCATGGGGAAGACTGCTGATCTGACAGTTGTCCAGAAGACAATCATTGACACCCTTCACAAGGAGAGTAAGCCACAAACATTCATTGCCAAAAAAGCTGGCTGTTCACAGAGTGCTGTATCCAAGCATGTTAACAGAAAGTTGAGTGGAAGGAAAAAGTGTGGAAGAAAAAGATACAAAACCAACTGAGAGAACCGCAGCCTTATGATTGTCCAGCAAAATCGATTCAAGAATTTGGGTGAACTTCACAAGGAATGGACTGAGGCTGGGGTCAAGGCATCAAACACACACAGACGTGTCAAGGAATTTGGCTACAGTTGTCGTATTCCTCTTGTTAAGCCACTCCTGAACCACAGACAACGTCAGAGGCGTCTTACCTGGGCTAAGGAGAAGAAGAACTGGACTGTTGCCCAGTGTTCCAAAGTCCTCTTTTCAGATGAGAGCAAGTTTTGTATTTCATTTGGAAACCAAGGTCCTAGAGTCTGGAGGAAGGGTGGAGAAGCTCATAGCCCAAGTTGCTTGAAGTCCAGTGTTACGTTTCCACAGTCTGTGATGATTTGGGGTGCAATGTCATCTGCTGGTGTTGGTCCATTGTGTTTTTTGAAAACCAAATTCACTGCACCCGTTTACCAAGAAATGTTGGAGCACTTCATGCTTCCTTCTGCTGACCAGCTTTTTAAAGATGCTGATTTCATTTTCCAGCAGGATTTGGCACCTGCCCACACTGCCAAAAGCACCAAAAGTTGGTTAAATGACCATGGTGTTGGTGTGCTTGACTGGCCAGCAAACTCACCAGACCTGAACCCCATAGAGAATCTATGGGGTATTGTCAAGAGGAAAATGAGAAACAAGAGACCAAAAAATGCAGATGAGCTGAAGGCCACTGTCAAAGAAACCTGGGCTTCCATACCACCACAGCAGTGCCACAAACTGATCACCTCCATGCCACGCCGAATTGAGGCAGTAATTAAAGCAAAAGGAGCCCCTACCAAGTATTGAGTACATATACAGTAAATGACCATACTTTCCAGAAGGCCAACAATTCACTAAAAATGTTTTTTTTATTGGTCTTATGATGTATTCTAATTTTTTGAGATAGTGAATTGGTGGGTTTTTGTTAAATGTTTGCCAAAATCATCACAATTAAAAGAACCAAAGACTTAAACTACTTCAGTCTGTGTGCATTGAATTTATTTAATACACGAGTTTCACAGTTTGAGTTGAATTACTGAAATAAATGAACTTTTCCACGACATTCTAATTTATTGAGATGCACCTGTATATTCATTTAAATGTATAACAATGCATTTTTATAAGTATGCAGGTGAATGTATTATATATATGGATGAAAGTTTATTTACTGTACATTTATATGTATTTACACGAGTATTTTGTGTCATCTTAATTTCACACCGTGATCAGCGCGACTCAAGCGTCATCTGTGTATGATGATGTTTCAGGGTATTCCAAATGAACAAATTTAGTCAAGTGACGTGCACTTCAACAGATATCCCATGCTCAGTGAGTAGGGAGTAGTAAACACTGCGGGGCCCTGCGGATTGCAACGCACCTTAAAGGCCGAAACATACTTCACTGAAGTACGCAAACACAGACGCGAGCGCTTGGCCAACGCGTGGTACCGTTGTACATACATTACATGCGCTCTTGCGTTGCTCTGGCTGTTACAAACCTCAGACCACAACAGGGCAATATATTTTTTTAGGAGTGACCACGAAACCAGTGCTGCATCCGAAACCAGGACATTGCTGCCTTCGGAGGCTGTATACGGAGGCAGGATGAAAATAAGGTGCTTTTCAAACTGTTCGGAGATCAGTTCCTTAAGAGTTCCATTCATTCAAAACAGCTGTCAGTGAAGACATCATCTGATTAAGCAGCAAGTCAGCTGCTTACGTTTTCGGATGCAGACCGGATGTGGTAGATGAGTCGATAGTTGAGGGGTGGGGTTAGAGACATGGAGAAAAAAACAAGTTCGTTCGAATGGACTGGGGACAAAATTTGTATATATTTTTCGAAAACATTCAACTCAAATTGCTGCCCGAGTTGCCATGACAGTTGTTGATTGAAAGAAGAAAATCCGCTCTAGCGCCCATTGCGGCAAATTATGAGAATGCAGCGCATACTTGCGTTGGTTATTGAATTGAGCGCTGACACATTTCGCAACGCAACAATGCGTGAAATCGAGCTTATGTAGCAAGGTGCGTGTTAGGAATTTTTCAGGATTGGCCCCTAAGTATCAAGTCAGGTCTGCAGTCTCTGTCTCGATCCGGATCCTCATGAGGGGAGAAATGACACAGATACTAAAGTATGCATCAGAAATTTCTCATACTTTATTGTTCAGCACAGCATTATATACCTTTGTAGGAACAGGAAAAGCAGTACATGTTGTGGAGAGTCAGTAAGAAACTCTCGAGGTCAGGAGTTCCAGGTGTCAAAGGTTAAGAGTTTATAGAGCAAAACAACAAACCGGAGATGTCAGCTGAGATCTGACTTGCTCGGTCAAAACCATCCTGTCTTATACAGTTTGTTATCTAGCATTACATCATGCCTACGCCCTCTTAATATTTTTTGTATCAAATGGATTCAGCTCGCCACCATTATTTCACAGAGCCTCTGACTTTGTTTTAATGGTGGAAACCTGGCTTTCAGTTCATTTAAAAAAAATAACTGTTTAAATTCATTTATTATGAAAGTATACATTCTAAGTAATCAATATATCACAATCTGAGCATGTTTTGATTATTGGTTGTGTTAAACTTTAACTTTGCTATACTTCCCAGAGTTTTCTCATGTCTTAGTACCATTGTCTCTGCCTGCCACAGCTGAGTGCACAGAGCATTCTTGCAACATCAGCACTTTCAGTGTCCTCAAATGCCCACAGTCCAGGCATTTTATGTTAATTCTTTTCTATAATTTACTGTAATTAGTAAGAAAATCTACTATATACACTAACTACATTGTCCAATGAGATCAGTCATTACCTTATTTGAAAAAGACATACATACAGATTCTGCATTAATTGCGTAAATGAAACAAAAATAGTTTAGAATAGACGAGTTCAACTAGACGGTGTTCAACAGGGAAACAGGAGTGAAACGGAACACTTTCCAAATGATTTCTATTACTGACACGCACACACACTATGAAAATAGGAACTGAGTACTAGCCATTAAATGTTAGCTTACTGAAATATATTTACTGAGAGGGCAACTTTTCTCACAGTGCGTCTGCGTTCACGTACTTGTGTAGAGTATGTTTGGGCCTTAACGGTAGATTGTAATGCATCTATTGACCTTATTCAGCCCCGCCCCTTTTCCACACTCCTCTCTTCCGCATTTTGTCATCGAACTTCCTGTTTGTATTGAAGCTACTGAGAAGAGTCGATCAAAATAAATTATGTGTGGGAGCACAGACAGTATTGATGGTGTGAGTCTATAGCACCCCTTTACTACATCAAAATGCTCGTGAGGTGTTTTTTTCTGTCACTCTAAATGTTTCTGAAACCCGCGGAGGTAAAATTGGACCTGGCAGATCACATTCAGACAGCTATGACACACTGAATTTTTTCATGATACGAGCGTTTAATTGTTATAAGTGTAATTCTGCTTATTTTTTAGGTTACAACAATTTATGTTAATGTGTAGTTAATATGAAATTTCCAACAGTGACAGTTCATATTATTACACATGTAAGTTCATAACGTTAAAGAAAATTACAATTGTACTTTTTAAAATGAATTTGTCACCCTACAATATTAAGAGGCTTAAATGTGATTAAAATGGTTGTAAACGGAATATAAAATAAAACATACACTTTTATAGTTGCACCCCTCCCCCGTCCCGGTTTAACGATCAAAAAATCTATTCATCTTCATCTTATCACAATAACACGATGGATGAATGACACGAAAATATGGTCAGAGGTGTCGTACAGAGATATTTTTAATGACTTTGTGTTGTCTCTTGGAGTTTAATGAGCACATCAGTACGTCCACAGCTTGAATGTAGGATCTTGTAGGATGAAGTACTCTTGTCTTAAAATCTCCCTGCTCTGTTTCCAGTTGTTATGACATCCCATGAACACTTTAAAATACTCATGATGACTTTTGACAACTCTATATCCTGTAAATCCACTTCGCTAGCTAATTATACTTTGACATCAACACTACAGATGTCTATATAACAACCGCTAGACTGGAAATGTGCAAGATGGCTGCGCGCTAGTTTCTCTTGCACATAAGGTGAATAATAGACCTTTTTCACAGACTGTGATGATGCGTTTATGCCATATTTAGCAGCGTAAATCTTGCATATTTTTTATATTATATATTTTTAAAATATTGAGTGTGATGCACTGCTAGAGATATTTTTTGTAAAATGCGTGTACAATGTTTATAAAGTCTGGGCCAAAATCAAAATAATTTAGGGCATGGTACATAAAGTTGTGCTCAACTGTGTCAAATGCCTTGTAAAAATCTAAAAACAAAATAAGTTAGTCAAAACATCATTAATTAGTTCTGGGTAATCTAAAAGGTATAGCACAAATTAAATATTGTTTGAGATGTGTCTTCCCTTCATGAAGCCAGATTGGGTGACTGATATAATTTCTTCCAAGCACAGTTGTAATCTATAGGCATATAAAGATGCTAATAATTTATAATCTGAATTAAGCAGTTGGGCACCAATTGTCTAAATGCAAAATATCTTTATTAGATTTTGGATGTAGCATGATTAGGCCCTGTTTCATAGACTCTGAAAGCTCACCCTTATCTACACATTCCTTAAAACTGCTGTCGACGTTTACCCTGCAATTGTTTACTTCCATGTTCCAAAACCCGGAGTGTGAAAAAGATCTATAGTGAGCAACGATGCTACCTTGTTTTTACAGTGCATTGTGGGATTTTTAAGGGAGTGAATGTTTCTGCACACTAGAATTATTTTGTGCACTGTTGCAAATGTTGCAGGATTCGGCATGTTTTAATCACTTCCTCTTTGTGATTGTGTTCAGAAGGTGAAGCACTGAAGCTGTGAACACAACCCTCATTCAACTCATGAAGAATGGATGCCTTCAAGATTATGACAATCCTGCAAATGATCTGTCTGTCTGGCTGTCAAGGTAATATACAGTCGTACATATACTTTAAGTTACTTTATTTTTTGTCTGTTAGGTTGTGGGGGTCCTTTAGATAAAATCAATTAGTTTTAATGTCAGTAAATATGTCAGTAAAATCTGTATTCTTTTTTAAATAGATGCTTAAATGAATTAATTCGGTGAAATCATTGGGCTTCCAAAGAAATCAGTAGCTTTTAATATTATGCTCTTAGCCCATTTTGACATAAAAGCACAACATAAACAAAATGTCATCATCATCTTAACTGTCTAATCTGATGAAGTGATAATAGTTAACCATTCAGAAAAGAAACACTAAAATCACTTAATTCTGGCATACATAAAATATATAAATGTATTACATGTTAAATATTATACATATTAAAGATATGTGTATTTATACTGATAAATAGGCTATATTTTACTTATAATATAATATACTATACTGCATACGCCATATTCTGTATTCTGCATCTCTCTCTCTCTCTCTTTCTCTCTCTCTCTCTCTCTCTCTCTCTCTCTCTCTCTCTATATATATATATATATATATATATATATATATATATATATATATAAGTATATAAGTATAATTTAGTGGACTATACTCAGTATTTATAAGGTCTAAATTCAGATTGCACATATGCTAGTTTTCTATTGCAGTTTGTATTTTGGTTTTCAAGCATATAGCTGAAAACAAGTGAATGCAATGAATCCACACTGGGTCACATTCAGGCAAAAGTCAACTATATAATGAAGGATTTACCTGAAAGTTTGAAATGTGCTCTCTATTTTATAAATGTCAGGTCAGGGTAGGTTGTCACATGCTTTATGTGTGGTAATTTTATGCAGTTCATTGATTCCAATTTCTGTTTTCCAAAGAAAATAATTTGATTACCTTTGTTACCTTTTACGTTACGTTTCGTGAATTATTTTGTATTTTGTATAATTGTTTTAAATTGTTTTACGTTTATCTGAAAAGCCTAAAATAAGCTATTTAATGGCAGTTTTCCATTGTGACAACTTTCCCAATTGTTGTTTTTATTTTTTATTATTTAATAATTTATTTATTGTAATTTGACAACATGCCCAGAAATGTATGTTTCACCCATCGTCATTTATGCACTAAAGTGAAAAGAAAATAGTTTAAATGATTATACAGCGGCTTGGAGTAGAAACATAATAAATATATCATTAGAAAGCTGAGAAAAAAGTTCAAGATGTGTTTCTTGGTCAAAGTGACTTAAACGATAGAGCAGGTCACATATCTAGTGTATATCTATAGTGTTGTAAAGACACCGGCTGCGGTCATTGCACACAGTGAAACACACAGTCTTAGTTCTGTTCAGTTGAAAGAAAAAAAACTTCCCTATGAATTGAATGAGGACTGGAAACATTTACTGACTGAGCACTGTTTTATTGCTGTATTCTTTTCCTCTTCCTTTTTTATTCATTTTTATCATTTTTATTTTATTACGTTTCTTATTTCTTGTTTTATTCCGGGTTCAATACAAGTTAATCTCAATGGACAGCATTTGTGATATAATATTAATTACCACAAAAATGTATTTGGACTTGTCCCTCATTTTCTTTAAAAAAAAAAGCACAGATCTGTTCCAGTGAGACACTTACAGTGGAAGTGAATGTGGCTAAACCGTAAATGTTAAAATACTCACTGTTTCAAAAGTATAGACACAATACATAAACTATATGTGTGTTAACATGATTTTAGTCTAACCGCATCTGTGTAAGTCATGACGATGTAATGTCAATAAACCCTAAAACCCTAAAACAACTGTAAAAATGACAATTTAAACAAATTTACAGCTCAAATAATACATGAGTTTTAACAGAAGAATGAATGTAAGTGCTTTTATAAAATTATAAGATTCACATTTCTGCATTTAAACCCTCCAAAAATTGCTCCCATTCACTTTCATTTTCCACATTCACTTCCATTGTGCCTCACTGAAACCTTGATTGCTTTTTTAAAGAAAATGAGGGACGAATTGCAATTATTTTTTGTCGTAATCAATATTATGCCACAAATGCTGTCCATTGTTTAATTTGAATTGAACCTGGAATATTCCTTTAATTGGTTTTCAAATTGATTTGTATGTATCTTGTTTTTCTTTATAATTTTTATGTAAAGCACTTGAGTTACCATTGTGTATAAAATGTGCTATATAAATAAACTTGCCTTGCCTATTAATTTAATAATAATATAATTTCATTAAAGGCAACAGACTCTAGATTATGTTATGTCTTTGTTTTTCAGATTATGATAATCTCATGTCTGCAGAGCTTCCAAATGTCACGGTGAATGTGAAACGTGAGTTATTCACTTTTCTTATATTGGATGTCATGCTGGGTGACAGAATTTATTTATTTATTTATTTATTTATTTTTTGGGTGATAACGAATATTTTTTCCTCTTTCTTGAAAAACGTATGCACAAATCTTATTGATATTCATTTTTAATTTTCATTTAGTAGTAGTACATTTTATTAGCTTTTTTTCTCAGGTGTACTCAATGTTGAGCATCAGAGGAATAATTCTGACTTCATTTTGAACTCTTTTGTAGAGTGTGACAGGATGTGGCGGTGATGCACTTATTGTTCAAACTGTGCAAATGTGCTCACTTCCACACAATAACAGGTGGCACATCAAACAGGAAGTCTGTCATATAATATCATTTTGGGCAATATGCTTTTTTGGCTTTTTTGGAACGTTCTCAGGGAGGGGCTGTGGAGATAGATTTTGGGGGGGGGGGTGTTCAGTGGGAGGGGGTTTAATGTGAATAATTTATTCCGTTTTTTTATGTTGTGTTTGTATGTTTTATGATTGGAATTTATAAAATTGTTAATAACAACAACAATATTGTTGTTTTTGTATATCTAAATCTAACTATTAAGTTGCTTCTCAAGTACAATTATGTTGTTTCTGACATGGAATACTCGATTCTGATTGGTCAATCGCAGCATCTAGCGGTCTGATATTTTATGAATAACAAACGCACATATATGTATACAGTATAAGTGATATCAGACCACTCATCCGGGTATTTGCGAGTCGTCTTTCCTATTTCTCATATCACTCTGCAATCTCTACAAGTGAGCTAGTAAAATATTTAAACTCAAATCAATGCATGTTTCATGCCCATTTATTACTTTATTTAGCATGAAATCTTGTAATAAGCTTGCTAATGAGGAGTCAGACGGTCAGTTTTATAAAATAAACATCACCAACAGAACTCTGACACAAACAGGAGGAGGAATTTCTGGAGACTCCAAAATTCTTTTCTTCTCACAGAATGATGTAATTGCAATGCAAATCAATATTTCATGTCCATTTATTTATGTATTTATTGATTTGTATGTTTATTTGTGTAATGTTCAGAATAACGTACAGTCAACCGGCCATTATCACAAAATAAAGCCCATCAGTGTGAATCAAGACCTCTGATCCATTTGTTCTGGATTTAAACCTGTCAGGGTTTATTTTGCAGTAATGATCGGCTGACTGTACATTATCCGTTACTTAAAGATGTTTTGATATTTACACTGGAAACAAGACAAAAACACTGATTAAGAAAAGGATTTTTTTTTTTTTTTTTTCAGTCCAAAAGTTTGAATTCACCTTATGAGTTACTTCTTTTATATATTTATTGTCTCCTCAGTTGTGTCACAACCGGATGAGCGTTCGGGGTCATGCTCATGGACCCTCAGCTCCTCTGATAACAAGACATCACTGATAGTGATGGAGGACGTTCACAGTCTCTTCTCACAGATCTGTGTGTCTCTGGGATGTGGAGATGAGTATAAAACAAAGGACAGTAATGTAGTGCTCAACAGTAGCTGTCTCACCGGCTGCTTGTACCTCAACTCTCAACTGATCAACTGCACTGAGACTGTGAGAAATGACTGCAAGACACTCTCTGAGGTTATCTGTGGTAAGAACTGATGGGGACATTAAATAAAGCATGTCATGTAGGTCAGAGTTTATTATGTGAAACTAAAAACTATTCCCACACAAGAAAGAAAATGATACAACAGTTGTTGGCAGCAAAAAACAGATTACAGAAAAGCATTTCGCATGTAGCTAACTGTCTCAGTCCATGGACTATGTAGACCACAATGGTATCCATAATTTTTCTTGAAAATATGTTGCGCTACATTTTATCGACCTCCAATTTGCTAAATTTTTTATTTTAATGAACTGCATTTTATATACTTAAAGGTGCACTCAGTAATTTTTTCTCCATTAAAAACATTTTACTCCTAAAGAAATAAATAGTAATTTTGAAACATATGTATAAAATCATGACCACTCACTTAAGATGAGGACTCATATCAGTAACCTTATAAAAGCTGTTTTATTCTACATGGGGGAAGGGTTCCCTCTTGAGGGCTGCCATTTTAGGATCACATGACCAGCTGAATACTACTCACTTAATCTCAGTAACCATCTTGTTATTGGACACTTTCACTCTTGGATTAAATGAATCATGGCTGTTTGTGAATAGTGAATTTCTACAATGGCATCTGAAACTGAAAACTGTTGATTTTTAATGATGCTGCATCCACACCACTAGGTGTCAGTACAAAACAAAAAACAAAACAAAAAACATGGTGACTAGAATATTACTAATGTAAAACCATAATTAATTTTGCCCAGATCAATCCTTTCAGTTTGTCTTTAATTTCAGTATTTTCACCATACTATTTGAGTGCAAAAAGCCAGGCTGTGTGGCAGCTACCATTTACACCTAGCGCAAATAGTCACTCCATAAAAATAATTGATATGCAGTTATAACATCCTGAATAAAAAGGGTGACTTTCATCTAATTCTTGCCAAATATTGAGCCATTTTACCTCACATGTAATAAATAATTAATAAATACACTTTACAAATTATGGTAGCACTTTATAATAAAGTTACATTTTTTAACATCAGTAAATACATTAGGTGGAATCATGAACTAACAATGAACAAAATATGTTTACAGTATTTATTATCTCTTAGTGAATGCAAATTTTATAAAAATATAATTGTTCATTGTTCATGTTAACTAATGTAGTTAACTAATGTTAACAAGTGTGACCTTATTTTAAAGTGTTACCCAAATTTACTAATTTGTTTTACAGCTCAACGAATTCAAAATAATATCTATTTCCTCCTTGTTCATTATCGCACACCCTTCAGCTGTTACAGAAACTCAAACAGATGCACATATGATCATAATTCATGTTTTAAATGTATTCTACAGAAATAATTTTATTTTTGGACAATGTGTAACCAAAGTAATGCACTTAAAAGTAATTAACTGCCCATGTCGCCCATGCCTAAATCCGCCACTGTCGGAAACTCATGCATCATCTAGAATTCTGAGTTTCCCATTCGTAAGTACGACTTTGCTGGGTCAGTCATGTGCTTGGAACTCGTAATTGCGATATTCCGACTCCGTTTGAAGGGATAAGTAACATAATTACTTTGTAACCATATTACACCCAACGCTAACCATTACACACTAAGCAGAGTTAAATCTATGACAAAGTTCTGTATTTTTTATGGTACATCATAGTAGTACATCATGGAGATACATATAACACAAATCTTTGCACATTGTAGAATATGGAATGCTGATTTTCCTCTATAACTTCCAGGTTCTCCATATGTGGCTCGGGCATCTAGCACATGTTCCTGGACTATTAAATCTCCAGACAGGATTTCCTCTTTGATTGTGACTGAAGACGTCGCTGAGAGTGTGTCCAGTGACATATGCCATCAGCTCGGCTGTGGACTGGTCTATAATCTCACTCAGAGCAGAGCCGGATCAAACGAGACCTGTCTCACAAACTGTGTTTATCACAACAATCATTTAAAGAACTGCACTGAGGTCAACAGCTCTAATTGCTCAGTCCTCTCCGAAGTAAAATGCGGTTAGTCACAAACTGTGCATCATTCAATACAACATAATAATCATGGAAGCAGTGACAAAGTCTTTATTTAAAGAAATGTTCTGGGTTCAATACATGGTAAGGTCTATGGACAACATCTGTGACATGCTGACGATTACCACTGTTTCAATTTGTAAAAGTGAACTAAATTGCAATGCATTGCACTGGAATAAACATTAAAATACACACTGTTTCAAAAGCACATCCACAAGGTTTTCAACATTATACATTGTACTGTTTGTGTTAACATACACTAGCAGAGAGACTAGTGAGAACTCTTGTGTCATGGATCCTGCATCCTCTGCTATACAGCGCTCAGATTTGGCCAGCAAGATCAGAATTGCAAGTGCAAATTGCGTTCAGCAGTGATTTTGTGGGTGCGTTTGCGCTGTTGCCTGATCTGCATAATTCCTTTAGTGATTCAGGCATCAAACCAGCACAGACAGCATCTGAAAATAGCCGCTGCTTTTACCAGGCGCAAGTCATTCCCCTCTGAATGTCTGTGGATGAGCACATGGTTAGTACTCAGCTGTGTTAGAGCGCCACCTACATTTCAGATCTGTATGTTGTGATAGAAGGTGAAAGGGGAACATTTATTTTTCTTGTACTTGCTGCCATAAATAAATTAACAGTTTTTGCAGGGTCATGGAGCAAACAGAGCCTGAATTACAGGCTTTCAAATACAGGATAAGTGTGTTCATCATAAGATTGTAAACATATACAATATTATTTATAAATTATTGGAATCTGTGTTTTTTCACATATATAATTTGGGGGTTTTCTATAAAATGAGACCAATATTTAGCAATTAGTCCACTGTATATGTGTAAGGTGAGCTTATAAATTTGTGTATGAAAATATCGCAGGCAGCAGCCAAAATATGCAACAGAATTTAAAGGAATAGTTCACCTAAAAATGAAAATTATCTCATCATTTACTCACCCTCATGATATCCCAGATGTGTATAACTTTCTTTCTTCTGCTGAACTCAAATGAAGATTTTTTAGGAAGAATTTCTCAGCTTTTTTGGTCCAAACAATGCAAGTGAATGGGTGCCAAAATTTTGAAGCTCCAAAAATCACATAAGTCAGCATAAAAGTAATCCATAAAACTCTAGTGGTTAAATCAGTGTCTTCAAAAGCAATATTATAGGTGTGGGCGAGAAACAGATCACTTTCAAATTTTCTTTATATGTTTTTGGTGATTCACATTCTTTATGCATATTGCCCCCTACTGGACAGGGAGAAGAATGTCAAGCAAAAAAGGACTTAAATACTTAAACATTGATCTGTTTCTCACCCACACCTATCATATCACTTTTGAAGACATGAATTAAAACACTGGAGTCAGGCTACTTTTATGCTGTCTTTATGTGTTTTTTGGAGTGTCAGAATTTTGGCACCAATTGACATGCATTGTATGGACCTACAGTGCTGAGATATTCTTCCAAAAATCTTCATTTGTGTTCTGCAGAAGAAAGAAAGAAAGCCATGTTTCTGGAATGGCTTGAGGTAAGTAAATGTTGAGAGAATTTTCATTTTTGGGCAAACGATCCCTTTAAAGGGTTAGCGGTCAAATAACTCATTTTAACACTTTTAATAAACACTTCTACAAAAAGCACGCTGCACATTTCTTTTAAGCCCTCTTGTACATTTGCCCCATAGACTTCCACTGTAAGTGAATTTCTGTACATGAACATTTTGTTTGGTGATGGGTGAGATGAAATTATTTTCTGTAGGAATCAACATCATGTCGCAGATACTGTGCATAGAGCTTATCTTGTTTTGGACCCAGAACATTTTAAGGATTCTGTAAGTCAATAAACAATACTAATGTAAATACTAATGTACATGTGCCAATGTTTCTTTAGGGGACGGTGTTCGATTGGTTGGTGGTGGTCATCGCTGTGGTGGGCGTGTGGAGGTGTGGCGAGGGTCCTGGGGCACAGTGTGTGATGACGGGTGGGGTATGGAGGAAGCAGATGTGGTGTGTGCGCAGCTGGACTGTGGGTACGCGGTGTCTGTGAGTGTGCAGGGTGAGCCGTACGGTCAGGGCACAGGTCTCATACACCTGGATGAGCTGAACTGCACTGGAACAGAGAAGAGCTTGTGGGAATGTCCAGCACTTACACACCTGCATGACTGTGGCCATAAAGAGGATGCGGGGGTTGTGTGCTCAGGTACAAGTCGCTGTGTGTGACATATGAGTCCCATCTCAATCTATATTGACTAGGGATGCACATGAAAGTAATAAACACTGATAATTACACTGCAAAAAATCATTTGTCAAAAATCTAACCATCCTTAAAACAAGACACATTTACTTCAGAGGCAAAATGCCTTGAAATATTAAGACTTGTTTTCAGAGAATATATCTTGAACTAAGTGTTTAAATGTTTGTCAGTGTAGTTAGAAAAATACATTTAGATTGAGATGTATTCTCTAAAAACAAGTCTTTTTACTTTAAATCAAGCAAATGTATATATTTGTAAGGATCTTTAGATAATTTAACAGGAAAAATACTTATTACGAAAATGCATTGCAGTGTAATCAAAAACTGATATGATAAATCTATACAGTTTTAAAATACCATGCACTTTAAGTGAAATCACACGCTCAAGTTCAATCAGGCATCAAAATAATTGAATGTACAATAGCAAAGATTAGTACCTCCATTAAAACAAAAGTATTCTGTTTGTATTAGAAAGCTCTAAGGTGTAATATTATCTGCTTACAATATCAGACTAATTAGATCAGACCATATCGATAATTTAAAAAAGCATAAAGCTATACTGATGGCAGACAGGCTTCTGATAAGGCCATGCATTTACTTGATAAATCATGCATCCCAAATATTGATCAGTGCATATTTTTGTATCGTAGTTGTACTGTATTGTAATTCTGTTGTCGTATTATTAGTCTCTTGTAGCCGGATTTTTGACTGAAAGTCTGGTCTACACTGTAGCTTACTCTGTCCAAGAACCGCCTACTTAGACAGGAAGAGACCGTTTGACTGACATGTAAAGTGAGCAACTGCTGTTCATTTTGTTGTTAGATGACATTTAGGAGTGGGTGAATCCATGATACCACAATTACAGGTACACCAATATTGGATTTTGCTCATACTGATAAAAAAATATATATATATATTGGCGAACTATCGCAGCTGATTTTTGCAGATAACCAGTAATTCCAAAAGCAACGATCAGCACCCAAATAACTGACAAAACAGTTGGTGAAACGATAAATTGGCAAAACTGATAAATTGGCAAAAACGATCCAACACCAACTTCTAACCACAATAATAGGAATGTGAATAATTGGGGGAAAAAATCATTCAAATAATGAAACCACCAACAGCTGTACTGAAAAAAAAAACACACACCAAAATTTACCTGAAATGTGTGTAAACTTTGTAATCAGAATTTGTTAGGCAGATGCTATTAACACCCCAGTTTAAATACTAACATACATTATTTGCATTTGTATAGTGACATACAGTATATGAAAATAAAATATCCATAAGGTATTATAATCATAAAACAGAGTTTACTATATATTGTTTAGATCCACTAATAGATATCTAGTTTACTTGCTTAACTTAAAGCTCTGACTAACTTTCAAAGATTTGATGCCACAAATATATTTTTTATAATGGTTTAAGTACCAAAAGTGTATAGGATCTTTAGAAACCCGAGGTATGTATGTGTTGTTTTTTTTTTGTTTTTTTTTTTTTTACTTCCATAAAAAAAAATATATTTTTAGATTATTTCATATCTATTTCAGTTTACTATCACATGATATCTATTTCTTTGTCTTCTTTACAAGAGACATTAGTTCTATATTCATACAAATAAATACTCTATCCCGTTATCAACAAAATTATCAACAAAAGTGAATTTCAATATCCCATATGCGTGCACATATACATATGATTACATACATATACACCAATCAGCCACGACATTAAAACCACCTGCCTAATATTGTGTTGGTCCCCCTCGTGCCACCAAAACAGCACCAACCCACATCTCAGAATAGCATTCAGAGATGATATTCTTCTCACCACAATTGTACAGAGCAGTTATCTGAGTTACCATAGACTTTGTCTGTTCCAACCAGTCTGGCCATTCTCTGTTGACCTCTCTCATCAACAAGGTATTTCCGTCCACAGAACTGCCCCTCACTGGATGTTTTTTGTTTTTGGCACCATTCAGAGTAAATTCTAGAGACTGTTGTGCATGAAAATCCCAGGAGATCAGCAGTTACAGAAATACTCAAACCAGCCCAAATGGCACCAACAATCATCCATGCGTTTATCTAATCAGCCAATCATGTGGCTGCAGTGCATAAAATCATGCATATACGGGTCAGGAGCTTCAGGAGCTTCAGAAAAATGTTGGACCGTGGCATGATTGTTGGTGCCAGATAGGCTGGTTTGAGTATTTTGTAACAGCTGATCTTCTGGGATTTTCACACACAACAGTCTCTAAAATTTACTCCAAATAGTGCCAAAAACAAAAAACATCCAGTGAGCAGCAGTTCTATGGACGGAAATGTCTTGTTGATGAGTGAGGTCAACAGAGAATGGCCAGACTGGTTGGAACAGACAAAGTCTACAGTAACTCAGATAACCGCTCTGTACAATTGTGGTGAGAAGAATATCATCTCTGAATGCTATTCTGAGATGCCGGTTGGCGCTGTTTTGGCGGCACGAGGGGGACCAACACAATATTAGGCAGGTGGTTTTAATGTTGTGGCTGATTGGTGTATTATACATATTATTTCTTACTCAAGGTGGTGCTGATGTTTCAGTGATTGACTTGATTTAATTTGACATTGCTATTTGATGAAGAAACAACGTGTAAGTAAATTATAGCAAGTGTAACACATGAACAGTATGATATGATTATTGTCATTTGTGTGTACGACTGAAATTGTGTAAGTTGTGCATCTATATAAACTCAATATATGCCTGAGAAAGTACTTATGTGCATCTTATGTGTAGATTATGTGTAGCTCAATATATTTTAAATATTATTGAATGGACTGTGAGCTGAAACCTCTTGTATGTGTTGAAATGATTTTGTGATTGTATTCTGCATGTGTGCTGACCTGTCCTGTCCTGATCACGTGACTGATGAAGAGTACAAGGCTCTGAGATTGACGGGCGGTTTGGACCGCTGCTCTGGGAGAGTGGAGATCCATCGGAACGGCTCCTGGGGGACAGTGTGTGACACGTGCTGGGGGAAGGAAGAGGGAGCGATGGCCTGTGACATGCTGAATTGCGGAGGGGTGAAAAAACACTCTGCATTTGACATCCCTTTCAAACATAAAAATGCAACTCTCTGGTATTTTTATTGTAAATCAAGTACTAAAAACCTGTGGCAGTGTATGGAGTACCGCAACGTCCATCATATGTGCACGGAGACAAAAGCCGCTGGACTAATTTGCAACAGTAAGTAAAAACTAACTTTTTTAATTGCATATAACACAATATTGCAGGCTAAAATGTGTTTTAAATCAACAAAATAATATTAATTATTCAGTTTGTTACACATTGGTTGTTCTGTGCTTAAGAGGCAGATATTGCCGTTGAAGTTGTACATAAAGCAGAAGTGTTTAACTTTTTCAGTGTTAAAATACTTTCTTCTATCCTAGCCTAATATGCAGAGTAAGTAAGACATTTGTAGGTTAATTTTCTCGAAAACTGTGAACACTGTCTCTGTGGTGCTATAAATATTCCTGTTTGTTTGAGCGGCCTGACTGCTCGACACAACAACATCGATTTGACCAATGGTTTGAGTTTGGGGCGGGACTATCTGTTTGTTCGATTAACAGCAGACGGGACGTACTCATAAAGATGTTTGAAAACAATGCTTATTTTTGCAAATCCATTCAGTGGTGCTAGTAGTTGCATGGAAATTACACACTTGAGCTTTAAGATCAGTTTATTAAGATAAATATTTCTTCTTTTGTAGATTCTCTTGGTTTGCCTGTTCCCACCAGTCCACAAACAACAACAGCACCAGCAACCACTGGTGAGTCTAAATCGGTATACAGCATCCTCCTTAAACATCCTTAAAGTCATTTAAAGGAAAACAGGCATTTGTTGTGACCCTGACACAATACAGCGCAAGTCAGGTTTCGGAAGTAAAAATCCCATTCAAACCTTTGAGGTTGTTAATCAGTGTTATTGGCAGGAGGAAAATAAATGTAATTTGAGAATCAGATTAAACTGAAGAAGTGAGCTGAAATAGATGATAATACATTAAACTATTCTCTCTGACAGATCTGTGGCTCATTTATGACGTACTGGACTCTTTTTTTTTTTTCCTTCAGTGACAATGACAGTGGAGGATTTCCCCAGATTCATCTTGTCTCCAGAGTTACTGGGCTGTTTTGTTCTGGCCTTCTCTCTTTTGATTGCAGTTATCACAAATATCATCCTGTGTCAACACCATAAAAAGAAGAAAGGTGCATTCAAACACCATCATGACCTTCATTTAACCTCATTGAACTGATTTGGTCTCATATGGGGAACAAGCGTAATATTAATATGTTAAAGCTTTCTCTATTTGAGACTTTATATGTATATTTATTCATGGGTGTTTCTTCCACTTTGGCACTTCTTATTCAAACTAAGAGATTTCAGAGTTTTCCTTTTTGTTATATGAAGGTCACATTAAAACTGTGTTGGAAACTTTTTTCCAGGCCTTCATCAATAGTTTTTGCTACTTTCCATGTGCATTTTCATGTGTACAGTTTATCGTATTGTCCTTGACCCAGATGTTTAATCTTAAACTATGAAATTGTAAAAATGGAAATATTACATGTTTAAAACTATGATGATCTAAACAAAGAGTGAAATAAACATAAACCATTTTTCAGTAATTACATTTGTCCCAGTTTTTAAAAAAAAAGTTAGTGTACTTATTCACCAAGGAGACAACAGTTTCAGTGAAGAGCATGCTTGAGATGAAATATGAGACAAGTGTTTTGAGGAAAAAAGAGACATCAAATATGAAAATATAACTTCATTTTGTGTACTTAGGATACATAAAATTTTAGCTTTAAAATTAGCCTTAGCAAGTGGCATTTTATAAAAAAAAAAATTTAAATGTAATTTCCACCACCATTATTTCCATCACAGAATGCTATGAAACTAAGATGTGGTAGAGGTGTGCAACCTGACCCGAGCTCGACGGGACCTGACAAACTGTCAAGTTTCGGGCTGGGTTCAGGTCAGTTTCTCAAGTATGACTTTGGGTTCATGACTTTCAGAAAAAAAACGATATAAAGAAATCGTATCTATTTGTTGTACATTGTTGGCAGACAGAACAAACGTGATGAAATTAAAATAGGTGAATCTTCAAAATAGGCACAAATAAATAAGAAACAATTTGAGTGTATAATATCTTGCTTTCATTGTGAGTGCAGATGTTCTCTACAGAGGACACACCAAACCATACTTATGTTTCTATTCTGCAAACACTACAATGACGTGAAAAAAACATTTTATTTGCTATGTCTCCGGAGGTAATAGATGCATGCTTTACAGATACTGTGTGAAGAAAACAGTGTTTTTTCTGTCACTCTCAGCTTTGAAGGTCCAGCAGAAATTTGCAAACCTGCAGAGCAGCACAGAAGCCGAGGAGAATAACTACAGAGAATCCATCCATCTCGTCAAAGTCACAAACAACTGCAGTGAGTGTGTGTTTTAATCTGTCTGAGCTGATATGACATGATAGACAAATCACTGTTGTTCTCAATCATTTTAATGAGTCTTTTCTCTGTATTTGCAGTTCCCACAGTTCCTCAGCTTATATGGCCTCAGAGTAGCATTGAGAGCGGATCATATGACACAGACTATGAGCAAAATGATATCAGTCCAGAGGCGGCTTTTCCTTTATCCACTTTTCGAAGTTAGTTATTGTCACGTATGATGGACAGTCCTTTAAAAGGATGCAAAAATCTGATTTGTAAACCAACATTAGAACTAATTTCTGTTCATTAGATTACATTAGATTACACTGGCATGCTCAGAGTCTGAAACTAAACATACACAATAAACAGAATTGTGTGACTGCTCCACCCTATCTGTCCCTGTAGACTCAATGCGGTACAGTGCAGATGGCAAAGCTCCTGTTGTGAAGGCCACAAACCTGAACAGTGTTACTGAAGAGAGTAAGACCTTATTATTTTTATATTTAATTTCTTGTGACCAGCAAAAAAATACAGGGATAGTGTACCAAAAAAAATTAAAAATCAATTCTGCCATACTCATACTCATTTCTTTATTCCCTGAAACAAAACAAGATGTTAGGCAGAATGTTAGCCTCAGTCACCATTCACTTCCTTGTATAAAAAAATGCAACAAAATTTGCAAACGATGTCAAACAAATGATGACAGAATTTTCATTTTTGAGTGCACTTGCCCTTTAAAGTCAATATGAAATAAAAATTGACACTATTTACTTTATAAATACACATTTCTGGTCTTAATGTGAATTTACAGTGCATATTATTCTTTAAAAAAAAAATGTCATCTTTGTAATGTATAATCAAAATATAATAACATGTAATAATGTAAAAGACTTTCCTTTTTGGTAACATCAACTGGGCCACAGGAACTATAGAGCAAAACCTTTCCCCATAGGCAAATTTTAAACACTTTTAGCGTTTAAACGCTAACATTTTAACCTTTAAAGACAGACCTACTGTGATGTCTGAGGTTGTTAATCATTGGTATATGCTTCTGTTATATCTATCAGTTCACAGTACTTCAACTTCATTTTAAAAAAATCATGTTTAGTTGATGAATTCCTGGTGAAGAACTACACTACCAACTAGAAAAAAAAGTTTGTCAAGACAAACTTTGATGTTGGCTTGAGAAAGCCTAGTCTGAAAGTTTGAAGTAGTTGTAAAAGCTTGAAGTAGTTACAAGTTTTAGTAGTAGTTTTAAAAGTTCAAAGTTTAAATATTATAAGACCATTCAGTCTATCAGTTAGATAGATAGATAGTTAGATAGATAGATAGATAGATAGATGGATAGCTCATTTGGTTGCTAGGCAGTTACCAAGGTGATACTTAACATGGTTACTTGCCATCCTGAGTGAAATAAGACAACCCGGAAGTCTCTATGATGTTCTGGTGCAGAGATATTGGTGTTGTTCAATGGTTGCTAGGGTAACACCATCTGGTTGCTAGGCAGTTACCAGGGTGATACTTATCAAGGCTCCTTGCCATCCTAAGTGAAATAAGTCAACCTGGAAGTCTCTACGATTTTCTGGTGCAGAGATATGTGATTTGTTACTTGGTTGCTAGGGTAACCCCATGTGGTTGCTAGGCAGTTACCAGAGTGATACTAAATGAGGCTCCTTGCTATACTGAGTGAAATAAGTCAACCAGGAAATCTCTACGATTTTCGGGTGCAGAGATATGTGATTTGTTACTTGGTTGCTAGGGTAACCACATCTGGTTGCTATGCAGTTAACAGGGTGATACTTATCAAGGCTACTTGCCATCCTGAGTGAAATAAGTCAACACGGAAGTCTCTACGATTTTCTGGTGCAGAGATATGTGATTTGTTAGGGTGGTTGCTAGGGTGTTCTAAATGGTTGTTAGGGCATGGCTAGCCAGTGACCAGAGTGATTCTTATTGGCTGCTTACTAACCTGACTCAAAAGAGCCAATCCCCGAGTGTCTATGACATTCTGTTCTGAAGATATCCTTCTGAGCCATTTTGAATGGAAGTCTATGTGGGCGGTTGTTAGGGTGTCATATATGGTGGCTAGGGAGTGGCTACACCATTTCCAAGATGATACCTAAAGACTAATTGAAAGCCAGAGTGAAATGAACCCGCCCCCATGTCTCTACAACATTCTGATTGGGAGATATGATCTGACAACTTTCTTGCATTGACTGCCATAGTAGGGGGAAAAAATTGTTTTCATGGGCGAGACCCTTGCCATAGTATGTCAATGGGACATTTTCGGGACATTTTTTGCCTCCCAGGGGTGCACTGTACCCCCAACCCCTTAGAAAAGTCATAGCACAGGTGTCGTCAATAGGCCGGTCGATTTGACACCTCATTTGTGGGTCTACAACAAACGGTGCGGGACGAGTTAGGTGCCGAAATTTGTACGGAATAATAATAATAATAAGTATGTGAAATTACAATAGTGATGCTTAGCTCCGCAAGCACTACTACTACTACTACTAATAATAATAAGTTTAAATAAAATTTCAGTATGTTGGCATTCTCAAGCCAACCTAATAATAATAATAAGTTTAAATAGGATTTCAGAATGTTGGCTTTCTCAAGCCAACATAATGATCCTGAAGAGAGATCCACCAATCAGATAATCCCAGCCAACAAAGATGTCTGAAAAAGTGGGCAGGCACTGTTGCGCTCTATAATAGCATTAACACTTTACAATGAGGTTCCATTTGTGACATTAGTTACCAACATTACTGAACATGAACTAACAATGAACAATACTTTTACGGCATTTATTAATTTAAATTCATGTTAACTAAAAAATGTACTAATACATTTTTAAAGGCAGAAGTGAAAGCAACAAAAAGCATTTTCTTTGCACTAAGTGCAAATAGCGTTAGATGCTACTAATGCACTGATCCAACATTTTGACACATTCCTTGGTCTTGGTAGTGTGCTAAAGCCCCCTAGTGGGTCCCAGCCCCCTGGTTGAGAACCACTGCTCTAACCCACTAAAGGTCTAACCCATTAACCAGTTCATCGTCTCTGCCCCAAGGTGAAAAATTCAAATATGCCCGCCTTCATTTGACCAGTAGCTGACCCCTAAGAAATTAGTTTGGCTGTCTTAAGTTTGGTCTCAGCAATGATGAGTGGAGTTAGTGTAAATATCCTTTGCCAACAAGATGGGCTATTTGCACTTTTAAAATCAAAAGTTGTTTTTTGTTTACATTAGTTAATGCACTAACAACAAATAATTGTATTTTTATTAACAAAGATTAACAAATGCTGTAAAAAAATGTATTGTTAATTGTTTGTTCATGATACCTAATGCATTAACTAATGTTAACAAATGAAACCTCATTGTAAAGTGTTACCCGTATAATGATAGATTTGAAAATTAAGCATTACTATTGGGATATGTGGAGATGCTCTGCAGGGTGAACTTGACTTTTAATCTCCACGAAGAGTAGTGCTCCATAATCCACTAAAAACTCTCAAATTGTAAAAATATTAAGGTCTGCCTCCATTCTGGTGTGAAACAACCACTTTTCACCATCCAGTCAATTCCTGATGGATACAATCAAGTCTGGCCCCATATTTTTACTTGAATAACCTGTTTCACTTGATGTCACATTACACAAGTAAACTGGTTTGTGAAACCTGTTTCATGTTGACTTTAAACTCTGGCACATCATGCACATTAGTCTGATGAGTAATAACTGTTCAGTCTGTCTATCAGCATGTATTTACTGGTGAAACACTGATGTTTGTCTCAGCTGTCCCTGATGAGGTCAAAATTAGAGGATACCAACAAAACTGTGCCACTTCCTTTGATCATAACCAGATGCGTGTCTCTGCTGCAAGTGGTGAGTGAGAATTATTACAAACCTGGTGAAACTACCATTTGAAGCCAAGCCATGTTCTTAATCTTTGAAAACTTTAGCAGAGTAGAATGATATCAGTCAGCTGCAGTTCATAAGCACTTGAAAATTCAAAAGCTTATGTGTTTTCAAAGCATTTTGTTTTTCTCTCTCTCTCTTTATGTACATTAGATGTGCTTCCAAAGTCCTTGTTTTGCCCCTACAGTGAATATTATCATCTCCCCTGTGAGAATATGCACAGTCCCAAATAATATTTGGACAGTTAGGCCACACGTAAAAATGTATGTTGTTGCATTTGAC
This sequence comes from Myxocyprinus asiaticus, assembly GCF_019703515.2. Classification (NCBI taxonomy): domain Eukaryota; kingdom Metazoa; phylum Chordata; class Actinopteri; order Cypriniformes; family Catostomidae; genus Myxocyprinus; species Myxocyprinus asiaticus. The sequence continues at coordinate 42,620,565 of NC_059373.1, forward strand.
AATACCAAAATATCAAAGTAAGTGACATTTATTTTGAGACAGCATAAAAACTTTAAGCAAAAAAAGTTTGTTGGTTTGACATAATAAAACAATAGATATATGGGTGAAAATGTCGATGTAACATTTCGGGAAAGAGGATGCGGGAACCGGAGTAACAAACGACAAAACTTTAATCAAACAGAACATCAAACTGAAAACACAACAACATAAACACACAGACACACACACACACACACACACACACACACACACACACACAGAGAGCGGCACATGTGTGTGTCTTTCTCTCTCTGACGTACCCGGCTCTTCCCTTATCTCTTACCCACTGATTAGGCAACTCAGCGCTGGGCGTGTATCCTCACGGCCCGGCCACGCCCTCCTCCTCATCACAGTAGGCAGAAAATGAACTTGAGAGGAACTGACTTTGAAAATTCAAAAATGTCTCGGTTCTCAGAAATGTTCTAGCATCATTTGTTTGCAGATACAGACATGTGCTTTGAAATTTCATCATCAAATGCATGACATTCACACATTTTTAAGTGTGATTTAGGTGAATACGGAAGGCTTTATGGGGCCACAGTACTGATCTCCTCTTCTTCTCACAGTGGACTCGTTCGAGTCGTCCTGCACCTCATCAGGAGAATGTTATGAGAACAGTTGCACAAACACACAGGATCGGTGCTCGCTGGAGTTGGCAGAATGTTATGAGAACATAGGAGAAAATCGAGATGGAAAGACTGCAGGTACTGAAGCTATCAGGAGTTTCATGAACATTTTGAAAAGCAAACACAGATGATGCAGGATAATAAATAAGAGTGAAAGATATGTGATGCCTTTTAAAATGATGTCAATTTAGACTTAAATATGGAATAATGAACAGTCAGCTGGTCATTATTGAGAAAAACAAAGAACCCTGACAGGGTGATCCATGCAGTTTGTCTTACAGCTGTGTTTCTGAAAAGCACAGACATACTTGTTTCATCTCTCCACTTCTGACTCAGATATGTTCCACCAAGACAACAAAATCCACATTAATGAAGATTTCCTAAAGCTGAAGTCTGGAAAACCAGTCCAGGGTCACATCACAGATCTTCCCTTCCAGGACCAAGGTGTGTATCTGCCAACAACAGAAAAATAAACATTTATTGTCCCTCTATAACTCACATTTTAGTAGTTTGTTGAGGTCAAAAGATGGACAGCTTTACAAAGAAATTGGAAGACTTCGCTGTAGGGTCCTGAACCATCATGACGTATCCCTAACAGCAAAGCTTAAGATCTCCAAAGCTGTTGTCCTCACATCACTGTTATACCGCTGAGACTCTCTGCTGCCATCACACCAAGCAGCATGAGAGCCCTCCGCTCCATCATGGGCATAAGATGGGAGGACAAATCTCTAACCTTGAAGTCCTGGACTGAGCAAAATCATCCTCCAATGAAGCCATGTTACTGAAGGCACAGGTACGCTGGTCAGGCCATGTGATCGGGATGGGCGTTGAGCGGATACCAAAGCAACTGCTTTTTGGAGAACTTGGCCAGGGATGATGCAGATGAGGACACCCATGCAAGCGCTACAAAGATGTTGTAAAGAGTAGTCTTTAATGGTGTGGTATAAAACTTTCAGAGCTGGAGGCAACAGTTCAGGATCGACTGGCATGCTCTTATACATGGAGCGCCTCTCGGAACTACAGTTGCAGTGCGCAACATCAGATTTAAAGTTCCCCAACTGCCTCGTAATGCAAATCCAGACTGGGATGCAGAGCCATTCCAGAGTACACAAGAGACTAGCACAGACTATATCATCCTTGTAATCAAGACAGCCAAGACCGACTCTTAAATACGTTAGACTGGGGCTAGTTGTCACACTTTTTACTTTTTAATATATTTTTCAAGCTATGTTTCTTTTTGAAGGCCATTTTCTGTACGGGTACATACCGTGAAGTCTAGGAGGAAGTTATCACTTACACAGCTTTTAGGCGTTCAAAAAAACAAAATAGTTATGAAGCACAAAATGTTTTAATATTCAAAAAAGGGTAACATACAAATTGATCAAAGAATTTTGTCAGATAATAGAAATGAATGTATTAAATACTGTATAAAATTTCAACATATACAACACGTATTAATTTGCCCCGACCTGACATTTATTACAACAGCTAGTACAAAAATAGTGTGCTGTTGAAATTTTAGTTTGGAGAACATAATTCACAAATATATGGTTGTTTCTTCAACTTTAGGCAACTTCATGTCCCAGGGGTTGATTTTTATTAAAACTAACCTTTTTCTTTTTGTTAAATGAAGGTGTCATTAAACTGACTTGGAAACTTTTTACCTGGCCTTCACCAGTTATATTTGGTAACTTTTATGTATAGATTTGACTGTTTTAGACTTCAAACTATGAAAATCTATTGTAAAAATACAAATTATTAAATGTTTAAAACTAAACAAAGTTTCAAAGTTGAAGAAACACCCATATATATTCTTTTGTTTTTAAAACCAACACCACTGCTAGAGAAAACACACATTTGTGTTATTGGACCTTTGACTCAAAACCTTACAGTTACTGAAATATTATATCCCTTGTGACAACTAGCCCCGGTCTCCCCTATATGAGGATCCACAGGTTCAGTTTACTGAATACAAACCTTAACTGTTATGATGCTTCATTTCGTGTTTATTGCACAGAATATGTGATTTACTTTTTTGTTTGTCTTGTCTTTCATTGTCAGAGCATGATAATGGGGGTGTCAGTAGAGAAGACTCCCCGCTGTATTCACCCGTCAGCTATGATCATGACGCCGTCTCCTGTGAAAGTGAATATGATGACATTGGCAACTACCTACAGCAACCAATGACATCAGCCTGAGTGGCTCAGAGACTGTGATGTCATAGCGGTCCTATTTACACTCAGAAACATTCATACCTTTTACATCGTCATAGCTGAGAACCATTTCATACTATTCTTCTGTCAAACATTTCAATGTTTTGTCCATTTGTGCATGCTTCAAAATAATTATAGATATATTACTGCAGAATGCTACAAATGACAGGACTGAAGGCTGTGAGATATCGGACCACTTTAACATGTTTTTAATACTGCTTTTTTATTTGAAACTGTAATTTCACTGTTATTGTTGAAAGGAAAGACATAAATATCTTTACTAAGTTCATTATTCTATTATAAAAAGGACAATTCTTCCATATCATCACACCATATCTCAATTCTTTTCAGACATCCTGGAGGATAGTTCGGTCTGTCTGTCTGACTGTCCATACATCAGTTGGGGTTGGCTAAAGCAATGTATATTTTGTTAACTAATCTTAGTGTAGATGATCTGTTTATGGTACAAATAGTTGTGAACAATTCCCATCACACTCACAAATTAGCCAAAGTCTCCTGTAAGTGCATAGCTTAGTTTATTTAATTTATAATTGTTTAAAAACTTAAATGGCTTAGATATACAGTTGTGCTCAAAAGTTTGCATACTCTTGGAGAATTGGTAATATATGTACCATTTTTAAAGAAAACATGAGTGAGCAGGCAAAACACATTTCTTTTATTTCTTATGGGATTCATATTCGACTGTAGGTTATAACAGAATCACAATCATAAAACAAAACATGGCAACAAAGAAGTCTTCATACCCTTAGTTCTTAATACTGTGTATTGCCCCTTTTAGCATCAATGACAGCATACAGTCTTTTGTAATAGTTGTCTATGAGGCCCCAAATTCTTGCAGGTGGTATAGCTGCCCATTAGTCTTGGTGAAATGCCTCCAGGTCATGCAAAGTCTTTGGTCGTCTTGCATGAACCGCATGTCTGACATCTCCCCAGAGTGGCTCGATGATATTAAGGTCAGGAGACTGTGATGGCCACTCCAGAACCTTCACCTTTTACTGCTGTAACCACTGGAGGGTCAACTTGGCCTTGTGCTTAGGGTCATTGTCATGCTGGAAAGTCCAAGAGCGTCCCATGCGCAGCTTTCGTGCAGATGAATGCAAATTGTCTGCCAGTATTTTCTGATAACGTGCTGCATTCATCTTGCCATCAGTTTTCACAAAATTCCCCATGCCTTTAGAGCTCGCACACCCCCAAAACATCAGTGAGCCACCACCATGCTTCACAGTGGGGATGGTATTCTTTTCACTATAGGCCTTGTTGACCCCTCTCCAAACATAGCGCTTATGGTTGTGACCATAAAGCTCTATTTTGGTCTCGTCACTCCAAATTACAGTGTGCCAGAAGCTGTGAGGCGTGTTAAGGTGTTGTCATTTGTGGCATTGGCACAGTAAAGGCTTCTTTCTGGCAACTCGACCATGCAGCTCATTTTTGTTCAAGTATCGTCGTATTGTGCTCCTTGAAACAACCACACCGTCTTTTTCCAGAGCAGCCTGTATTTCTCCTGAGGTTACCTGTGGGTTTTTCTTTGTATCCCGAACAATTCTTCTGGCAGTTGTGGCTGAAATCTTTCTTGGTCTACCTGACCTTGGCTTGGTATCAAGAGATCCCCGAATTTTCCACTTCTTAATAAGTGACTGAACAGTACTGACTGGCATTTTCAAGGCTTTGGATATATTTTTATATCCTTTTCCATCTTTATAAAGTTCCATTAGCTTGTTACGCAGGTCTTTTGACAGTTCTTTTCTGCTCACCATGGCTCAGTATCTAGCCTGCTCAGTGCATCCACGTGAGAGCTAACAAACTCATTGACTATTTATACACAGACACTAATTGCAATTTAAAAAGCCACAGGTGTGGGAAATTAATCTTTAATTGCCATTTAAACCTGTGTGTGTCACCTTGTGTGTCTGTAAAAAGACCAAACATTCAAGGGTATGTAAACTTTTGATCAGGGCCATTTGGATTATTTCTGTTATCATTATGATTTAAAATGGAGCCAAACAACTATGTGATAATAAATGGCTTCATATGATCACTATCCTTAAATAAAAGCCTGATCAGTCATATTTTCAAAATCAATGCCAAAATTTCACAATTTCTGCCAGGGTATGCAAACATTTGAGCACAACTGTAAGCTAATAATGACAAAGAGGAGACAAGAAAAGAAAATTAAACTTGGTCACTGAAGGCTGTAGTACACTACATGACTTTTAAAATCTGAGCAAATTCAAATGGTCAGAAGAACACGAAACATTTTGCACCCTCTCACTTCTGAAATAATAGAGCGCAACAACCCACCCTTCAGCTATCTTGGTTCCGAATGTATTTTTTCCATTCATTTTTTTTTTTTTCTAAAGGGATTTCATAAAATCATTCAAGAGTTGTAAGCCATGAACCAAACCAACAAGCTCTGAGGTGAATCACAACATTTCAAACTTTGATTTGAAGCAAAAAAGGTTTTTGAAAATCAGACCAAACCACAATGGTACAAGACTGTCTCCTAAACATAAAAAAAAAAAAAAAAAAGGTATCTGTTATGTTCGGGTCAAAAATGACCCATATAGAGTTAATTAGATTTTCAGTAAATTTACACTTATGTATAAATTATGAACATGAAAATTGGCTTAGGCTTACCTACATGTTTTCATACTGATAAAGACGTCTATAGTAGCATTGTAACTGAAAAGAGTTCCACCTATTTGTGAGTTGTGGTACTACATTTGTACAATAGATATAAAGTAAATCTTTAGCTTTACTCTATGGATTTACAGTACTTAGAATAAGCTGATACTCATATTACAAATTTAATTAGTCTGAAAGAAAAACATAATCATGGTTTCAATTCGGCAACATTACAACCATAAGAATATTGCAAACAAAACAACATATTATTGTCAGCTTTGTCAAATCAACATATTAAGTGTTTGTGTGCGCGTGCGTGCGCACTACACACAGTTTTGGCAGTATGTGCAGGTCTGTGTGTGATATCTGCAAATATTAACTTCATAAAGCTGTGTGTATCGTATCTCATAAATTATTTTCTAAAAATTCTACATCATCAACATGATAAATATTTTGCTGAAACCCTGTTGTATGCAATGTATTACATGTTTACTGCCTCCCGGTGAAAGTTTCTGTACTTCTGGAAGTAGAAGACATTGAAAAATGGTTGGCTAAAATGATCATATTTTTATTCACAAGTCTTTTTTAGGTGAAATCTTTGCTGATTTTGATAAAGTAAAAGTAACAATAATGTTTATTAAGTCTTTAAGAGAGAGAGAGAGAGAGAGAGAGAGAGAGAGAGATACACTATATTGCCAAAAGTATTCGCTCATCTGCCTTTAGACGCATATGAACTTAAGTGACATCCCATTCTTAATCCATAGGGTTTAATATGACGTTGGCCCACCCTTTGCAGCTATAACAGCTTCAACTTTTCTAGGAAGGCTTTCCACAAGGTTTAGGAGTGTGTTTATGGGAATTTTTGACCATTCTTCCAGAAGCGCATTTGTGAGGTCAGACACTGATGTTGGACGAGAAGGCCTGGCTCGCAGTCTTTGCTCTAATTCATCCTAAAGGTGCTCTATCGGGTTGAGGTCAGGACTCTGTGCAGGCCAGTCAAGTTCTTCCACACCAAACTCGCTCATCCATGTCTTTATGGACCTTGCTTTGTGCACTAGTGCGCAGTCATGTTGGAACAGGAAGGGGCCATCCCCAAACTGTTCCCACAAAGTTGGGAGCATGGAATTGTCCAAAATCTCTTGGTATGCTGAAGCATTCAGAGTTCCTTTCACTGGAACTAAGGGGCCAAGCCCAGCTCCTGAAAAACAACCCCACACCATAATCCCCCCTCCACCAAATTTCACAGTTGGCACAATGCAGTCAGACAAGTACCGTTCTCCTGGCAACCGCCAAACCCAGACTCGTCCATCAGATTGTCAGATGGAGAAGCGTGATTCGTCACTCCAGAGAATGCGTCTCCACTGCTCTAGAGTCCAGTGGTGGCATGCTTTACACCACTGCATCCGACGCTTTGCATTGCACTTGGTGATGTATGGCTTGGATGCAGCTGCTCGGCCATGGAAACCCATTCCATGAAGCTCTCTACGCACTGTTCTTGAGCTAATCTGAAGGCCACATGAACTTTGGAGGTCTGTAGCAATTGACTCTGCAGAAAGTTGGCGACCTCTGTGCACCATGCGCCTCAGCATCCACTGACCCCGCTCTGTCATTTTACGTGGCCTACCTCTTCGTGGCTGAGTTGCTGTCATTCCCAATCACTTCCCCTTTGTTATAATACCACTGACAGTTGACTGTGGAATATTTAGTAGCAAGGAAATTTCACGACTGGACTTGTTGCACAGGTGGCATCCTATCACAGTACCACGCTGGAATTCACTGAGCTCCTGAGAGCGGCCCATTCTTTCACAAATGTTTGTAGAAGCAGTCTGCATGCCTAGGTGCTTCATTTTATACACCTGTGGCCATGGAAGTGATTGGAACACCTGAATTCAATTATTTGGATGGGTGAGCGAATACTTTTGGCAATATAGTGTATCTTGTGACACCCTTCACTCAAGAGAAGCTTACTTGCATTGAAAACCAGCATTATTTACCCCGGGTCAGATTTGACCTGAACATAATAGGTGTAGACAAAATGTTTGACATTCCATATATATAAACAGATATTATAAACAGATATTATAAAAACCTAAAAACTTTTTTTAACATATTAATTTTGTCAATGTTGTGGATAAACCAAAAGCATTTTGACCAAACTTAAGATTAAGTCTAGTTTTTCACTGATTTTAACTCTTAATGACCCAACAATGACCCAAACATAACAGGAAGGTGAAATGATGTTTTGGGCTTACTCGTCCTGAAAGTTTGATTTGATTTGACATTGTGGTTTGTGTTCTCCAAATGTGAATTATGGGTTCAATGCATCACAAGATGTCTCTCTTATTGCCAATATCTGTGGAATCTTCTTGACTTCACAGACCAAACTTGCCAAAACCATAGCTAAAATGTTTGAAGCAGGCTAAAGTCTAAAAGATTACCAAGTGAATATTTTCAGACACCTAGGCTGCCACCTGGAGAATGCAGGTATTGATCCCACTATCTCTTGCATCCTAAGTGGGCACTCTTCCATTTGAGCTAATTCATCTGTGCTGACAGAAGCCTCAGACGCGCTCTGTTTTTCCTACTTATTGCAAATAGCGTCTTGCCTTTCAAATGTCCTTCGGAAGAGGAAGACAGTTAACAACTGGTAGGCTAGTTGATCTTGAGTATGATTCTTGCTTTGGGTACGAGAGGTCCTGGAGGCAAATCCCAGATGAGCCCGGCTGTAGGTTCCAAGCTCTATAAACAAGGATGGTTAAATGACACTTTGGAGCTTACTTACTCTGGGTCGTTGAATTTTGAGTTGAAGTGACATCGTGGTTTGTGTTGTCCAACTGAGAATAATGGGTGCAGTGTCACAAGATGTCTCTCATATTGCCAATATCAGTGGAATCTGCTTGACTTCACACACCAAACTTGTGCCAAAACAAAAGCTAAAAAGTTTGAAGCAGGCTAGAGTCTAAAAAATTGCAATGTAAAAAATTTTGAACATCTAGGTTGCCAACTGGAGAATGCGGGCACTGATCCAGCTACCTCTCGCACACTATGCGAATGCTCAACCATTTGAGATTATTCCCCTGTGGTGAATGAATCCTCAGACACACTCCTTTTTTGCCTCTTAATTGAAAATAGCATCTTGCCTTTTAAATGTCTTTTGGATGATGAAATCAGAAAAAAACTGAGTGGATAGTTGGTCTAGGTGTATGATTCTTGCTTTGGGTGCGAGAGGTCCTGGATTCTATTTCTGGACAAGCCCGGCTGTAGGTTCCAAGCTCTGTACACGATGATGGTTAAATGATGCTTTGGGGCTTACTTGTTCTGGGTCGTTTGAGTTGCAGTGACATTGTGGTTTGTGTTTTTGAAATGTGAATTATGGGTTTAGTGTCACAAGATATCTCTCTTATTGCCAATATCAGTGGAATATGCTTGACTTCACACACCAAACTTGTGCCAAAACCAAAGATAAAAGGTTTGAAGCAGGCTAGAGTCTAATAAATTGCCATGTAAATATGTTCAAACACCTAGGCTGTCACCTGGAGAATACAGGAATTGATCCCACTACCTCTCACATGCTAAGCAGGCGTGCTTCCATTTGAGCTAATTCACCTGTGCTAAAAGAAGACTCAGACTCGCTCCTTTTTTCCCCTCCTTATTGCAAATAGCATCTTGACTTTGAAATGTCCTTCGGAAGAGGAAGACAGTTAACAACTGGGAGGCTAGTTGGTCTAGGTGTATGATTCTTGCTGTGGGTACGAGAGGTCCTAGATTAAAATCCTGGACAAACCTGGCTGTAGGTTCCAAGCTCTGTACACAAGGATATTTAAATGACGCATTGGGGCCTATTTACTTTGGGTCATTGAAGTTTGAGTTGAAGTGACATTGTGGTTTGTGTTGTCCAAATGAGAATTATGGGTGCAGTGTCACAAGATGTCTCTCATATTGCCAATATCAGTGGAACCTGCTTGACTTCACACACCAAACTTGTGCCAAAACAAAAGCTAAAAGGTTTGAAGCAGGCTAGAGTCTAAAAAAATTGCCATGTAAACATTTTCAAACACTAGGTTGCCACATAGAGAATGCAGGCATCGATCCTGCTACCTCTCACATGCTAAGCGAGCACACTATTACTTGAGCTAATTCTCCTGTGCTGAAAGTATCCTCATACATGCTCCATTTTTGCCTCCTTATTGCAAAAAGAGTCTTGCCTTCAAATGTCTTTTGGATGATGAAGAAAGTGAGAAACTGGTAAGCTTTTTGGTCTAGGGTTATGATTCTTGCTTCAGGTGTGATAAGTTCGATGTTCAAATCCCGGATGAACCCGGCTGTAGGTTCCAAGCTCTATAAACAAGGATGGTTTAATGATGCTCTGGGTCGTAGAAGTTTGAGTTGCTGTGACATTGTAGTTTGTGTTGTCCAAATGTGAATTAAGAGTTTAGAGTCACAAGATGTCTCTCTTATTGCCAATATCAGTGGAATCTGCTCAACTTCACACACAAAACCTGTGCCAAAACCAAAGTTAAAGGATTTGAAGCATGCTAGAGTCTAAAAAATTGCCATTTGAATATTTTCAATTTCACTTCCACCTGTCAAATGCAGTTATTGATCCCGCTACCTCTCACATTTAAGCTCATTCACCTGTGTTGAAAGAATCCTCAGACATGCTTCTTTTTTTGCCTCCTTATTGCAATTAGTGGCTTGCCTTTCAAATGTCCTTTGGATGATGAAGACAGTAAAAAGCCGGTTGGCTCATTGGTCTAAGGGTATGATTCTTGCTTTGGGTGTGAGAGGTCCTGGGTTCAAAACCCAGCCAGTCCAGCCTACAAGCTCTGTACAATGGTTAATGAGGGAATAAACTGCAACCACTTAAAGCATTGTGAATGATGTAATAAAATTAAAAACAATGGAGAGATATAAAGTTTGAAATTTAAAGTTGTTGAACATACTGTAGGTATAGAAACAATATATTTTAATTGTATTGCAAAATATTCAGATATTCACAACTGTATAAGTAGTTAATATATAATTCACAGTTCATCATGCGAGTGGGCAGTCACTGCAGAGCTCTTCTGGTGCCCTTTGTTTGCAGCAATTCTCTGATTGGAGGAGCGTTTCTCTTAAGGACGATAGTGGTTCTTGACCAGGAATGATTTCTTAATACATTAAGATGAAATAATAATGGACTGCTTCATCAGAAGCATATACCATCGATGAACAACCTAGGAACTCATGGTAGGTCTGTATTAAAAGGTGTATAAGTTATTAATGTATCTTTATTGCACATTACAAAAACAGAACATTAGCACTGAGAAGAATTGAGAAAAAAATACTAACTAATTAACTAACTAACTAATTAATAATTTTAAAAAAATTCTCAGACAAAAAAAAAAAAAAAAAAGGTAATAATATTTTAGAAATTCGGACAAGCGTTTTTTTTCCCCGAAATTTAAAGTACATAACGTCACATACCACCTATTATAATCTGATTGGTTTAAATACCGGCGTCTCAGATTATCTTGTATCCTATTGGTTGGGTGGAGCGGTGGGGGCGTGTCGCCGTGCGGATGGTGAAGCCGGACGGACGCCGCGGCTGTGTTATTTAATGAAAATCCTTTTTATCGAGCAATAATCCTACTTAGTTCATGGGGAAATTAAGTTTATTTGTTTGTGTTATTTATTAACTTATTTTGTCTTTATTAGCGTGTAATTACGCCGTTTATATCACTATTTAATATTAAGGAGCGCGTTAAAAGTCTTAGTTAGTGTCGCAGGCCTTGAGCAGACGCCGGTGGTCGATTTTAACAATAGCCGAGGAACATTCTCTCTGTGCGGGCACAGTGCCTTCAAGAGACCAGCTCTCAGAAACCCAGCTCTGTTACGGCAGTAAACAAAGAAAAGAGAAACCACACCAGCCCGGATGGTGCCGGGCGTTTGAGGCGTTTGCAGACCACATATGGACAGTTTCTGATTGTTTTTCTAGGAACACACACACACAATAGAAAATGTCTAACGGTGCAGCGGGAAGCGGGGGTTTAACATGGGTGGTAAGTCATAAGTGATTATTAACATGATAATGCATGCGTTATTACATGCACACGTTGACTGTGAATGATTATAAGCACCGTGTGTTGACCTGCACACATGTGCTTTAGCATTTTAGCTGTGAGATTCATCAAGCCCGATAGAAATGAGCTCATAGACTCATCTGCATTCATTTATTACTCATGTGACGCACAATATATCCATTTATATTGCACCTCTTCTCTAAACTACACATGTAATCCTAATTGTTTGGTATGGTAAGGATTTGTGAAGCTCTTGGTGGTAATGTAGAGGAAAGTTCTTTTGTGTTTGATTCACGTTAGCTGTGAATAACTGACTTTCCTCTGATTTCAACTTTTTCGTGAGTCAAATTCACTGTTGAGATGTTTATATAGAGAGGTCGTGCGTTTATTTTACCCCAAAGCCCTTAAAAGCCTCAACGATTATTATTACATGAGCTGGATTTGAGCGTTTGATCTGCATTTAAAAGCACCCAGAGCCAAAACAAAGGGGTTGCCGGTGGTGAGACACATGGGGTCACATGTGGTCCTGTTGATGCTGATCCCAGACCAGTATTAATGCATGAAGTTACTATGAGCATAGATTACAGATCAAAACATATGATGTGAAGGCGTTGGAAATGCAACCATATAGGAGGATGACGTCAGTACACATAGTAAACATGACCTTTGACCCAAAAATGCATAGTTGCACATTAGTAATTGGATTATCCCTTATTAGTGACATGTTTGTCTGACTTGAGGAAGTTTGTATTTAGTAAGTCCTAATATACAGGAGTCATGAATCGAGCACAAGAAAATTATGAGAATACAGGCCTGATATCTCATCATTTTCACTTTGAGCACAGAACTGCTGCTATTATGCAGCTTAATACATGTCAAAAGTGTGACAAACAACAATAACTATATTCTTGGAAATAACTGTAGAGAGCAATGTAACTGGCACTGACACTTTTTGCCTTCTCCAGCCTATATATATATATATATATATGTGTGTGTGTGTGTGTGTGTGTGTTTTCCTCAATTTATAGAAATGTTGAAGGACGAGTATCTGTTGCACAAATGTATTTGCATTTCCAACCTCATTTAGTTAGAACAGTTAGGCAGTCTTAGTTACCCTGAACATTTCTCCAGAATGGCATAATTCAGCCATGAAAGAGTGAAGATGACTACAGCAAACCGCTTTTAAGTCATCATTTGATAGCCATATAGAAGTTTAACAGAGTTGCACGGATGTATCTAACAACAGACCCTCTTTGACAAGAACAATGGTGCGAAGAAAGACGAGCTGAATGGCCGTGGAGATGCAGGCAAGAGTGAGGCAGGGAAGAAAGAGACTTCTAAGAAGATGTCAGTGGAGAGGATCTACCAGAAGAAGACTCAACTGGAGCACATCCTCTTGCGTCCGGACACTTATATCGGCTCGGTGGAACCCGTCTCACAGGTGAGAGCCAACACAGATTTAACCTGGATCCTGTGGCAGGTATCAGGATAAAGATTAGGGATGTTGTCAATGATTTAGACTGTTATTCAGGAAAATGTGATCCCAAACCTTTGTGGTCAAGCATGATTGTTTCAATACCGTGAAACAACTGTACATAAAACTCAACCGATTGTGTGTTTTTCAGCAAATGTGGGTTTTTGATGAAGAAATTGGAATGAACTTGCGGGAGATCACGTTTGTCCCTGGATTATATAAAATCTTTGATGAGATTCTTGGTAAGATTACTCCTTATGTTTCACTCAACGACTTTATACCTTGTTTGTAAAAATGATAATTTTTAAGTACCAGTTAGTGATCATTTATATTGCATGACATTTGGCATGCTGTAAATTAGTCTGTTTCATCTGATCAGCAATTGGAAAATATTTTCCAGAGTTGCTTAAAAGAATTTTAGAGAATTGTAAATAGTGCAGCAGATTATGTCTGCCTTTTGACGTTCAATGTTTTAATGTTTTTCATAAACAGTGTACAACCCCAACTCCGAAAAAGTTGGAACAGTATAAAAAATGCTAATAAAAATAAAAAGGAGTGATTTGTAAATTATATTCACCCTTTGCTATATTGAAAGCACTACAACTACACATTATATGTTTTAACTTGTGAATTTCATTGTTTGTTTTTTTATGTACCGTAATCTCAAATCAGATGATTGCAACACGCTCCAAAAAAGTTAAGACTAATAACAATTTGATGAGTTGAAATAACATGGCAGTGTGAAACAGGAGATGTTAAACAGGTGGGACAATCATGTCATAGTATATAAGGAGCCTCCAAAAACAGCCTAGTCCTTCAAAAGCAAGGATCATTCGAGACATGTCAATTTGCCAACAGATACTTCAGCAAATAATCCAGCACTTTGAGAGCAATGTTCCCGAAAAACAAATTGGAAGGATTTTGGGCATTTCACCCTGTACAGTGCACAATATAGTTAAAAGATTCAAGGAATCTGGTCAAATCTCAGTGCATAAAGGGCAAGATGAAAACCATTTCTGAATGCGCGTGATCTCTGATCCCTAAGACGTCACTGTCTTAAAAAACATCATTCATCTGTAATGGATATCATGAACATGGGCTTGGGATTACTTTAGTAAACCTTTGTTAGTCAACACCATTCGCCGCTGCATCCACAGATGCAAGTTAAGACTTTATTATGTAAAGGAGAAGCCATACATCAACACTGTCCAGAAGCGCTGCCGACTTCTCTGGGCTCGGTCTCATCTTAGATGGAAAGTGGAACAGTGGAACTGTGTTTTTTTGGTCTGAAGAGTCCACATTTCAAAAAGTTTTTGAAAAACAAAGCTGTTGTGTTATCCAGGCCAAAGAGGAAAAGAACCATCCGATCTGTTATTAGCGTCAGGTCCAAAAGCCAGTGTCTGTATGGGCCAGGGGGGTGTGTCAGTGCCCATGACATGGTTAACTCGCACATCTGTGAGGGCACCATTAATGCAGACAGATATGTACAAATTTTGGAGCAACATATACTGCCATCCAGCACCGTCTTTTCCAGGGACGTCCCTGCATTTTCCAGCAGGACAACTTCAAACCACATACTGCCCAGATTTCAAGTGCATGGCTGTGTAAGCAGAGAGTGCGGGTTCTAGATTGGCCTGCCTGCAGTCCTGACCATCTCCAATTGAGAATGTGTGGCGCATTATTAAGCGCACCATCCGGCTACGAAGACCCTGTACAATTGTGCAGCTAAAGACTTTCTAAACTTAACAAACTTGTGTCTTCAGTGGCCAAATGCTTAATAAGTGTTATTAGAAGAAATGGTGATGTTTCACAGTGGTAAACACTCGACCAACTTTTTTGGAGCGTGTTGCAATCATCTGATTTGAAATTACTGTACATTTTCAAAAAACAATGATATTCACAAGGTAAAACATCATATAATGTGTAGCTATGGTGCTTTCAATATAGCAAAAGGTGGATATAATTTACAAATCATCCCTTTTTGTTTTTATTAGCATTTTTCATACTCTCCCAACTTTTTCGGAATTGGGGTTGTATAAATATTCTTATTAATAGCATAACCATTAGTAGTAATAATATTGCTGTCTTTGCTGTTGTTATAATATTACTAAAAAAGATCTGTTGTTTTCCAATAAAAGCTGTCTGAATGGAAATGTTTGTGATGTTTTATTTTTCTGTATCAACAGTCAATGCAGCTGATAACAAACAGAGAGACAAGAACATGACCACCATCAAAATCAACATTGATCCGTGAGTACTGCTGTAACATTCTTATTCCCATTTGCTGTAATACAGATTTATACTTCTGTGCTGAACCCTCACCGTTGGCTCTGTGTGGTGGCTAACGCGGTGGTTTGCCTTTATAGTTCTGTGTTCGTGTCAGTCTGTGAGTACACAGCCAATGTGCCTTCATTCCTGAAATAATTGTACATATAATAAAGAAACAAAAGCAGTGTGATTCATGGATTTCAAAGTGTTTATTAAATTATTTTAGCATTAAAAACAAGTTCATTAAAGTGTGTGAACATGTTTTGATTTAGGTACATATTATTTACTGTACATGTTGTCTGCCATGCAAAGAGCAAATAAATCATGGATGTACTAAATGCTTACTCTTGAGTCTCTTAAGTAATACAAATAAATATTTTATATTTGCCGCTTCTTACTGGGAAAAAAAAACACCCATCATATTAAAGAATAACTATTTGCTTGACCAACACAAAACATGTGTAATTTGAAAGCTTAAAAGCTGGTTTTTACAATGCATATAGGCAATATAACCAACTCTAAACAGGTGCTTTTTAATTTGCTGACAAATTAAAAGTGTTCATAATATATGAAATATGATTATTTACTGTACACCACTGTCTAACTGGAGCCCGACCGATATGGGTTTTTTTGAGACCGATACCGATTTTAGAGGGGGAAATTCACCGACTACCGATATGGTGGCCGATATAGTTAATTTTTGAGCTAGAATGAAAACAGACCTTTTCTATGTGGCTTGTTCACCGATTTTGCACTGATATGACTATGCAAAGGTACTCAGAAGGCTGCTTTCTTAAATATTTTTATCAAAGAATATTTGACATTATTATCATAATTGTCAACAAATTCTAGAAATGAACACTGAGAAAATCAAGAATAAATAAAAATACAATAGCCAGCTAAATAAACATCAGTACTGTTTAGTTTCAGTCGATTGCTGACCATTTAAATAAAGAATAAATAAAAATAAAAATAAATAGTTAAATAAACATCAGTAGTACTGTTTAGTATCAGTCAAATGCTGACCATTAAAATAAAGAATAAATAAAAAATAAAATAAATAGCTAAATAAACATCAGTACTGTTTAGTATCAGTCAAATGCTGACCATTAAAATAAATAAATAAAAATAAAATAAATAGCTAAATAAACATCAGTACTGTTTAGTTTCAGTCGATTGCTGACCATTTAAATAAAGAATAAATAAAAATAAAAATAAATAGTTAAATAAACATCAGTAGTACTGTTTAGTATCAGTCAAATGCTGACCATTAAAATAAAGAATAAATAAAAATAAAATAAATAGCTAAATAAACAAAAGTACTGTTTAGTATCAGTCAAATGCTGACCATTAAAATAAAGAATAAATAAAAAATAAAATAAATAGCTAAATAAACATCAGTACTGTTTAGTATCAGTCAAATGCTGACCATTAAAATAAATCAATAAAAATAAAATAAATAGCTAAATAAACATCAGTACTGTTTAGTATCAGTCAAATGCTGACCATTAAAATAAAGAATAAATCAAAATAAAATAAATAGCTAAATAAACATCAGTACTGTTTAGTGTCAGTCAAATGCTGACCATTAAAATAAAGAATAAATCAAAATAAATAGCTAAATAAACATCAGTACTGTTTAGTATCAGTCAAATGCTTACCATTTAAATAAAGAATAAATAAAAATAATATAAATAGCTAAATAAACATTATTACTGTTTAGTATCATTCAATTGCTGACCATTTAATTAAAGAATAAATAAAACTAAAATAAATAGCTAAATAAACATCAGTAGTACTGTTTAGTATCAGTCAAATGCTATCTATTTTAATACTGCCAGTCAATTATTGGCAGGTTGTAAAACAAGAAGAATTTACACCTGCCGAGTCAAGAGATAAACAGCAGCAGCGGTGTTACACCGTATTCTGCTATACAAGTTCAGGGGAAACTTTCAGCGGTGGAAAACCAGACTTTTAAATATTACATTTTATAAATGCAATGACTGGAATTGTTCGGTTGAAGGTACCAAACTGCGAATCCTGAACAAAACTGTTTTCTGAATACATGTTAACACATTAGCTTCCACTCAGCTGACAAGCAATGAAAGTAGCTACATGGTTAGCTAGTTAGCTATAAGCTCATTGTCATGGAGAGTAAAAGATGGACCAGCATTGCGTCTCTCCAACTAGGTAACAACGTAGCGTGAAATCAACACTCAACAGACACAATCTACCATGCACCGTTGTCTGATGAGCTGCAAAAAGATGCTCTTATGTTTACCTTTAAATCTGCTACATTACTTACTGCACTGATAAACTATAGCTGGCTAACATAAACAGATGTGATAAACATGAGTGACATGGTTCTCAGGGACAGGGTTAACCTTATATTAGTTATAATGAAAAGGGAAAATGATGGGGTCATTGTTAATTAACTTTCCAGTATGTATTTCACAAACTAGTTAGCAACTTACTGTGAAGACACCGCTTAACTCCGCTCTGTCTGCAGAATGTCAGCTCAGCTCTGTAAACAATGGAGACTGAGCGCACTCTGCTGGACAAACTTCATTATGACACCAATTCTAAATCACCCCAAGCATTGTTTTCTGCATTATATGTTCTGAAAAAAGTTTTCATATCTGCACATATCGGAAAACATATACACCGATACGATATATCTGTGACAGGCTAATATCGGCTGACCGATAAATCGGTCGGGCACTATGTCAAACATACGGTCAAAACATCATACAGATCGGAAAGTTCTTGAGTAGTATACAACGAATATTGTGCCACTCACATACCAAATAAATTTTGAGTAAAAGCTTAGAGAAAAAAGTAAAGCATTAATACGTTGTAAACAGATCCAGTGGCGTAACTACAGGCAGTGCAGGGTGTGCAGTCAATAACGGTGGGGGAGAATCCTTTACACTGGTGTCCGAAAGATCCAAGTTATGCCACTAAACAGATGTTAATCTTTGTTGTGTTTTCACATGTAACTTCATTAAACATAAACAGAATATAAAAACAGCAGATGCTCCTGATTAAAACAAGCCCAAATACAATGTGATACCATGCAAATATCTAAAAATTATCTTGGAGAAAATAATTCAGTAGATTCAGATTTCAATAATAAGGGCATTTTTTCAAACAGAATTCTGCTTTTGCAAACTCCTTGTAATAAACACACTAAACTAGAACAATATTATTTATTGTAACATATATATATATATATATATATGTTGTTTATGTCTCACAGATTTATATATATTTTTTAATACTGCAGTCCTCCTCTTGAGAGGGCTTGAAATATATTCAGAGTTTAATAGCTAATAATATTGGAACGGCCTGATGTTATAAAATTGATTAAATAACTGATGATTTTGTTAACCTAATCTTTCTTACCTCATTCTAACAGGGAGTCAAACACCATCTCGGTGTGGAATAATGGGAAGGGGATTCCAGTGGTGGAACACAAAGATGAGAAGATGTACGTGCCAGCACTGATCTTTGGACATCTCCTCACCTCCAGCAACTATGATGATAATGAGAAGAAAGTCACAGGTGATGCAAACACATATTACATTTCAGCACCGGTCGTTTGCACCTCAGACTGAAAAAAGACTCATGGAATAGGCGTAAAAAGATGTAAAAATGTGTTAGGGGGAAGGGAGGGGGTCAAGAGCTACTTCGAAAACACTCACACAACAGAGGTGGCTGAACATCACATTATGAGTGGAGATAAAAACAAAAGAGTTTTTTGGGCACTTTGCTGTATATTGATCATGGGTTAAAAGTGTGAAGAGTGAAGATGATAGAACAGTATGAAAAACTGCTAAAAGATTTGGATGTTTTGAGAATGAAGTGAGAACAGCACTCAAGCCCTGTACATACATGCAGCGACTTTATTGCTTGTTGTC
The DNA here is from genome assembly GCF_019703515.2 of Myxocyprinus asiaticus. Classification (NCBI taxonomy): domain Eukaryota; kingdom Metazoa; phylum Chordata; class Actinopteri; order Cypriniformes; family Catostomidae; genus Myxocyprinus; species Myxocyprinus asiaticus. The sequence goes on from NC_059373.1 coordinate 42,639,810, forward strand.
ACTAGTCTCTGTACTGTGAAGTCGCTATTGGGCGTTCCTACTGCTGTCGCTCTAACGTTATTGGTGGACTGCACGTCTGGCCATGTCTTTTGAAAATATGATCACAGATGAGGTGTTTTGCTAGTAAAACTATGATTTCATCCTAATTTAACAAGGAATCCATTTTCTTGTCCCTAAAAATGCACATTCTGCAGGGGAGAGTGTTTTTATATGAACTGCAGCAGTGCTCACTGCATCATTAATAAGATGAACGATCTATCAATGTACGAATCAAACTCCCTCAGACTGCCGACAATTTCTTCTTCTTTTGTTTTTTGGTATCTCGCATTCCACGTGCATGTCACCACCTACAGGGTTGCTTGTGCAGTCTTTATCCTTTAACATTATTTCCTTTCCTTTATCCTTCTGTTTCCTTTTCCATAAAAAAAAAAATAAAAAAAACTTGGATCCTTTGCCCCAACTCTAGATCCATCAGAACTCAGGCTTCAGCTGGTGCTGCATGTTCAGCTCCTCCATCTTCCACACAGAGTCCCTCTCGATCCAGATTGAAGTAGTACATCATAACTCTGTTCTATAATACATTTAAATTCTCCTACTCAAACCTGTACTATGTGTTGTATTAAAATCCTGTATCCTACCTGATCTCTATTAAACTCCACTCAAAATCCTTATCTTTGCGACCACTTTTATTTAGATACTGCATTAATTACCTTCTCTCCCCAGCATACCTTCCACAATCAAATATGACATGCTCTACAGTTTCTTTTTCCCCACAATACTCACATAAACCATTTTCATGAATTCCTATTAAAGCCAATGATGAATTCAATCCTGAATGACCAAGCCTTAATCTGGTTACTATAACTTCTTCCTTCCCGTTTCTGCCACAAATAGTTCTTTTCACATCCACCAGTTTTTGAATTTTGTACAAATGTCTACCCTTAATATCCTTATTCCAATATCTTGACATTCTTTCTTAATATTTTTCTTAATAATAGATTTTAATTCACCCTTACCCAGTGGAACCCTAACATCCACTTCATTCCTTTTTAAAGCCTTCTTTGCTAGCTCATCAGCAACTTTATTTCCAGAAATCCCTTTATGTACTGGTACCCAACAGAAACCTTTGTATATGATACAACAACATGAATATCTCATTCATCAAATCCTCTTTGGGTGACTTCTGGGTAGATAATGTTGTTAACACGGATGCTGAATCAGAACATATCACTACTCTGTCAGGTCTTATTTCCTCTACCCATGTTAAACCTACTATAATGGCAACCATTTCTACAGAATATATTGATAACTCGGACATTACTCTTTGTGACATTGCTATACCAAGATCTGGAATATACACTCCCACTCCTGTAATTTCTATATCTGGGTCTTACGATCCATCTGTATATACTTGTGTACTTGCATAAAATCTTCCCTGAATATGCTTCTTTACATTATTTTTAAGTTTACCCATTTCCCCCATTCCCTTATCTTCTCTAATATCTCCAAATCAATTTCTACATCAGGAAAAGTCCAAAACGGTACATCTCCCCATACAGGTGACATGTTACACTCAATCTCTGCAATCTGATACCTTTCTGTTAAGAAGCTTATGCTCCAACCCCTTTTATTTTTTTATTTACATATTCCCAACAGTTATTTAATACATCAGTAGCAATATGATTTCCAGCATAATTCTTCATAAATGGCCAAAATACCAGGGACAATTTCACTCTGCACAGATTCAATGGTATTTAATTTGTCTCATCCAGTAGAGCATTAATCAGTGTAGTTTTAACTGCTCCTAAACATATCCTAAGAGCTCTATACTGTATTCTATCTAATTGATTTGATAATGTTATTGATGCAACCCCATCTATCATACATTCATAATCAAACACAGATCTAATCATAGCTTGATATATCGTCAACAATGCTGTTCTTTCAGCTCCCTGCTCATTCCCATCTATTGCCCTCATCACATTTAAGATCTTTCTTCATTTGTTATCTATTTCATCTGTATGTTTCTTCCATGTATATCGGCTATCAAACCAAATACCTAGATACTTCACCCATTCTAATGCTTTATATTAATAATTCACAATGATCTGGGATTTCTTTTTTATGAGTATAAAACATGCAACATGATTTACTAGTTGACATTTTAAATCTCCAGTCTATAGTCCATTTTTCCACTTTTTTGATAGCTGCCTGCATGCTTCCAGATGGCACCATCATCCACATATAATGCACATCCTATACCAGGACCTAAGTTTGCAAATGTATCATTAACCATAATATTAAAAAGCAATGGACTAATAACACTCCCTTTTGGTATACAATTTGCTGCATTAAATACAGACGACTGACTTGAATCCACTTGAACCACAAATGTTCTATCAAATAAAAACTGTAACAACCAATTGCACATTCTGCCTTCTATTCCTTTTCTTGCACTTTATTAATAAACCCTCTCTCCATATTGTATCAATTGCTTTCTCAATATCAAAATATACCACAGCCATGATTTCTTTCATACCAATTGTTTTTTCTATATCATTACTAATCTTAATAAAAGCATACATTGTTGATCTTCCACTTCTGAACCCACATTGATATTTACTATATTTACCCTTCCTTTCTAGATCATGAGATAACCTTTGTACTATAATTTTTTCCATTAATTTATGTAAGATTGCCTACAATTTTTAAAAAAATATTTATTTAATTCATGTATGTGGTTACAGATGAATCATATAGAACTGTGAGATTGCTCACAGAAACTTCTCTGTCTTGCCTGCACTCGACTCTATTATCTCAAAGGAGATGGATGACGTGAGCTCCACTGGTTGTCGGTCCCGAAAGTCACTCCTCATTTTCTCAACTTTGTCGCGTTGCTCGCCATGCCCACATCTAGTCGCAAGAGGTCGATGCCACTCATGTCACCGGAACTCTCAGCTCTCACTAATTACGTTTCCATCTAAGGATTTTTTGCGAAAAAGTTTTAGCGCATCAAAATAAAGGTGATGGAAACGCAAATTATCACAAATATTTCACGTGTCGACATAATATTTTTCCGTTTAACTCTAGTGCATAAACTCTATGTTGATACATCAAATGTCGTGAAAAACTGGTTTGGAAACACTTTTTGTCGAGAAAATTGCCATTAACGCAAAAATGTAGTGTCACATGACAGAATTTACCCCAATCGTTAGACTGTGTTAATCATGATGCCAGTATACATCCTTGAAAGCCAATTTATTGTACGTGATTATGAATTGATCTTAACGGCATAAAGATCCGATCACTGCAAACATGACACTTCCAGGAGTGCCAACACAAATATTTCTCATGCAACTGTCATCGACAAGTGCATGGAGAACAAATGAATGGCCACTGTTTGTGATTAATTTAATCGTGGTAGCAATCCGTTTATTTATTAAAGTTGCTTTTCCACACCATTCAAAACAATAGACGGCAGTCACGGAATTAGCCCACAATACAAAAAACATATCATTTCTGTGCACAAAGATGTTTTAAATTAAAAATAAACACAGTACTAGGAGAAAAACATCAGTGTGCTTTTTTGGAACATATAACCCAATTCTATAAAATTATTGTTTAGTTTACATTTGAAAAAATGCCGGCAAAATTCCCTATATTAAATTAAATAAATTACCAAATGAAAAAAGCATTAAATTAAAAAAATAAATTACCAAATTCAAAAAATTATATTTTTAGACCTATATATGCCTTTTCTTTACACAAACTGAAATTAGTCTTACCCTGTTCTGTAGACTAATAAAGTCAGCTGATTGACATTCTCAGAATGTTCTACACTTTTTTTCAAGACTATAAACTATCAGAACTATTTGTCCAATGAGTTCACTTTCAGAAAACGAGCTTTTGAACATTTTAAAATAATGTTAAATATTTTAAATCTAATCCTCTTTACCTCGATTCACATTTGCTGAGCTTCTTCAGAAAATGTTAAATTAATATTAGATGATAATCAAGTTTAGTTGGTCGTTAAAAGTTGCAGGACAAATATGTGGGACATAATGCAGTTGAGAGGCAATGCTTTAGATTATTGTTCAAAATAGCCTATTGAATATCAGGAATGTATCATATGCAAACCCTAATATTACACCGCATCAGTTTTTCTTTAATAGCTGTGCACACAGTATATACACAATGGATGGATGGTCCTTATACTAAGACCGAAAGTTTCCCCCACTACTTGGTGCAGGATGCCAGCTTGAACAGGGCCATGACGATTCACTTTCGAGTCGGAACCTACGATAAGCGTAACATCAGGACCAATATTACAGCCCTATCAGAAGGGAAACTGCTCTCTTTTGATTGCAATTCCTCATCTTCTGATTGCTTTTATTTGTGAAATTAAAATGACAGTAAGCTGGTTAATTTCAATGAATTGTCTCAATACTCTCCCCATTTTACCAAAACTTCAGAGGGAAACAAATTAGGGACATCTGGGAGGCGAATTAGTGATAAACACACATTTCTGTATGGAAACGGCTTAAGGGCAGATTTCTTTTGCGATAAACCAAAACTTATGCGACAAAGTATTTTTTTAGGCATGACGTCATCATGCACACCATAAAAGACCATTTAAATGGAAACAGGCAGAAGACGGCAAATTTCGCAAATTTTTTTTACGCATTTTCACTTTGTCGATAACAAAATAGCACGAAAAGTGGATGGAAACTAGGCTATTGACAATGAAATAAGATGATGTCGCTGGAAGTGTATACAGGGCTTAATACTTTACAATAATTCATAGATATTTATTCTTTAAAGGAGTGTTTCGGGTTTAATACAAGTAAAACTTTATTGTCAGCATTTGTGGCGTAATGTTGATTGCCACAGAAAATAATTTTAACTCATTCTAAACAAAGAAATTGTGCAGTATAGCTCATACAATTAAAGTAAAGAGGTCCAATACACAAATGTTAAACACCTGTAAACCAGGTAGGTGTAAATCCCGTAAACATTCACATGATGTGAAAGATACAAAAAAGTGAGTTGATATGAATTTGAGTTTTCTTTTTTCATCATTGTCTTCTGTTTTTGAACAAGCCAACGTGTTATCCTGTCCATGATCAGACATGGAGAAGACGTAATGAAATATGTGCATCTTAACAAAAGCCTCCCCTCGTAAACAGATACTTTATATCTGCAGCCAAGGAACGTTCGCTCTGGTGCGGTTATCAACTGTGGTCCATTCTGATGAGTGATTTTGACCTCATCACAGCCTTTTGTGCAAAAGCCCCTTTTAAATCTGTTCTACGAGCGCTGTTGAACTTGCACCGGTCAGGAACCGCTGTCACGACCACATGTATTTTGAAATCTCTGCTGTAATGCAAGCTTATACATGATCATTGCAGTGCAGAGCAGTGCAGTGACTGGATGGAAGCATTCCTTCTCATGAATAATGTGGAGAAACGCTCAGAATCGAATGACGTATTAGTGTACTTTACTTCCAATGACAACTCAAAGTTTATACATATACCTTATATTTTATGATGTTGCTTCAAGTTGGTTTTTTAAACCAGAAGAAAATGGCTCAAAAAATGACAAATTAACCACATTCCTCTTAGTATTGAACATAAAGAGTGCTGTCATTGTTTTCAGCTGTTAACATCTCAAAAAATGTGTTTTGAGCTTTCATGACCCTTCAATGGTTTTTAGCTCATTTTGGAGAATTCCTTGATGCCTCGGTTGTCCATGGGCCCCTATTGTACAACTTAACTCGTCAATCTTTTGCCCTCTAGGTGGAAGGAACGGATATGGTGCTAAACTCTGTAACATATTCAGCACAAAGTTTACCGTGGAGACGGCCTGCAAAGAGTACAAACGCAGCTTTAAACAGGTACAGACTTACTCGATATCTGTATTTGGAAAATTATGGCTTACTTGTGACTTTGTTATACAGACTTGTTTGTTGGGCATCTGTCCAACAGACAAACATCTGGATGTCTTAAATATTTATCTCCAGTTTGTCTCCTCATTTCTCCCACAGACGTGGCAGGAGAACATGACAAAGACCAGTGAAGCGAAGATCAAGTTCTTTGATGGGGATGACTTTACATGTGTCGCGTTCCAGCCCGATCTGGCCAAATTCAAGATGGAGAAACTGGACAAGGACATTGTGGCTCTGCTGACCCGCAGGGCGTATGATGTGGCGGGCTCGTGTAGGGGTGTTAAAGTCCTGCTCAATGGAAAGAAACTGCCTGTACGTCGCCTGCCACTCAATTCCATTCATCAGAACAGTCAGTGTGATGAAACTAATAGATATAGGAGACAGTGAGAGCATGTGTCATGTGTTTATGTCCTGTGCTGCAGGTGAATGGTTTCCGCAGTTATGTGGATCTGTATGTGAAGGATAAGCTGGATGAGACGGGTGTTGCTCTGAAGGTGGTGAATGAGACGGTGAATGATCGCTGGGAAGTGTGTCTCACTATGAGTGAGAAGGGCTTTCAGCAGATCAGCTTTGTCAACAGCATCGCCACTACTAAGGTCTCTCAAACACACTCTTTTTTATACAGCAGCACAGCTGTAGTCTAACACACAATGCCTTAAGGATTCAAGAATAAAGGCTGAATGTATATTCAAGTTTATGTGCTTACTCTTTAATAGCTTCAGCTTTTGTTATTCAAACGTCTGTATTTTTTAATTTCCTCCTGCTCTGGTGTTAAGATGCATGTAATAAATGCTAACGATGTGTTATACTCACGAGTTGTTTGTTTTCTCAGGGCGGCAGACATGTTGACTATGTTGTGGACCAAATTGTGGCAAAACTGATTGAAGTGGTGAAGAAGAAGAACAAAGCTGGAGTCTCCGTCAAACCATTCCAGGTGAGCGCTCACTTCTCAACACTTTCATCAGTTAGAATATCTATTCAGCATAAGTCAAGAATATGTTAGTCTTAAGTACCTTAAGTGCTGTGTGCAATTAGTTCATTTATTAGGGAACATTGTATTTTTTGGGGGTTTTTTTCAGGTTAAGAACCATGTATGGGTGTTTGTGAACGCCCTCATCGAGAACCCAACCTTTGATTCCCAGACCAAGGAGAACATGACTCTACAGACCAAAAGCTTCGGCTCCAAATGTGCTCTCTCTGAGAAATTCATCAGAGCGGTAAGCGTGCTAAAGTTATCACCTGCGGAAATAACCTTTCTTGATATAAAACAAATGGAATTTCAACTAGAAAAAAAAACAGAAACATTTTTGATATCTGTAACTTGCATTTTCACTTGTAGAATTTTACAGGGTTCTGTCATCACTACTGTTCAAAATTAAGTTACAAATATCTGTAATTAACGCAAAAGGGTTGGTTTTCGTCCTATATTTCGGCCGATCGTGACCAGTTTCAGGGCCAATCTTTTTTAATTGCATCATACACGAAATCACACATAAACTGCTACTGTTATGAATGAGCACTTGCTCTGCCCTCGAAGCACTTCGGACACTTCGGCCACTGGAGCATGAGTTATTGGCAATTTTAAGCATTCGAGAATTCACATTTTCAGACATGATGTAATTTAGATGAATATGCCGGTTTGTTTTAAAAATGTGGATGAATTAAGTGTATAAATATAAAGGTTCCCATTTTCAAGAGTCATTGCGGTAGTAATTCTGACACTGAAAGGACAAAGATACTCCAAACGGATGTTAAAACGAATTAAACAACAAATAAAGATGCGAGTCGTGACAGTCAGATGGTGTGTGGAGCGATTATTCACGCTCTCAGTTTCACTCACTTAAACATGCACACTCTTAATCTCTCATCAGTCACTCATCCATCCCAGTGCTATTTTGTGAGTACCCCAGTTTAAATCAGAGATATACCATACCACTAATAACAGCAATTACGTATTAACATTAATAATAAAGTGAGTTGTGGTACAACAAAACAAATCATAGATACTAATGATTTCACACTGGAGTGGTTTTGGAGCTTGTAATGGATATATATCTCTTATTTTTGAACGTATCTCTGCTGTGTGTGATGCTCTCACGGTTTTTACTGGTTGCCAGGATGTCACAATGATATTTGATAGAGACAACAGAACTATTCAGAACAGTTTTCTATTCAAATAAATGTTAGCATTTCAAAATTGATGTAAATTGAATGCAATATAAACAGATAACTGCAGCATATAACTTGTAAAAGTGTGGTAAAGGGCACTTTAAAAATACTGTAAATGCCGGTGATTGGATCAGTAGGCCTGTCATGATTATTAAAAATCATCTGATTATTGTGCACTTCAAATTCCAATCACATTTTAATGCCCAAATAAGGGAATTTTAAACGAAAATATAAATGCTATGAACGCCACGTTTGTGTGTCATTCAGTTGAACTCCGAGTGCCACTGAGCTGCACCTCTGACATCAACCCAGGGCAGCTCCTGTCCGGAAGAGCGTGTGAAATACTTCTCAAATGCTCTGATGCGCGCACCGTCAGCAGAGGCTCGTGCCAAACTCCCACGAAAATATAAACGAGCAAAGGTAAACGTTGATAGTGAACGCTGAGCGCTCTGGTTTCACTTAATTTAACGATCGGGTAATGGCAAATGTTCCTGGTCAAAGCAGGTTCATTCACACATTGTTAATGACACAGAGGAGGTGACGCATGCTTACTCTGTTCCTGTGGACTGTGGAGTGATAAAATGATTAAATGAAAATTTAATTGAAAATGAAAATGAAAAAATTTAAATGAAAATGAAAAAAAGGTTTTGCTTCATGAGAAATAATGGCTCGTGGGTTTCATCAAAGAGCATTATATACAGGTGCATCTCAATAAATTAGAATGTCGTGGAAAAGCATTTATTTCAGTAATTCAACTCAAATTGTGAAACTCGTGTATTAAATAAATTCAGTGCACACAGACTGAAGTAGTTTAAGTCTTTGGTTCTTTAATTGTGATGATTTTGGCTCACATTTAACAAAAACCCACCAATTCACTATCTCAAAAAATTAGAATATGGTGACATGCCAATCAGCTAATCAACTCAAAACACCTGCAAAGATTTCCTGAGCCTTCAAAATGGTCTCTCAGTTTGGTTCACTAGGCTACACAATCATGGGGAAGACTGCTGATCTGACAGTTGTCCAGAAGACAATCATTGACACCCTTCACAAGGAGGGTTAGCCACAAACATTCATTGCCAAAGAAGCTGGCTGTTCACAGAGTGCTGTATCCAAGCATGTTAACAGAAAGTTGAGTGGAAGGAAAAAGTGTGGAAGAAAAAGATGCACAACCAACCGAGAGAACCGCAGCCTTATGAGGATTGTCAAGCAAAATCGATTCAAGAATTTGGGTGAACTTCACAAGGAATGGACTGAGGCTGGGGTCAAGGCATCAAGAGCCACCACACACAGACGTGTCAAGGAATTTGGCTACAGTTGTCATATTCCTCTTGTTAAGCCACTCATGAACCACAGACAACGTCAGAGGTGTCTTACCTGGGCTAAGGAGAAGAAGAACTGGACTGTTGCCCAGTGGTCCAAAGTCCTCTTTTCAGATGAGAGCAAGTTTTGTATTTCATTTGGAAACCAAGGTCCTAGAGTCTGGAGGAAGGGTGGAGAAGCTCATAGCCCAAGTTGCTTGAAGTCCAGTGTTAAGTTTCCACAGTCTGTGATGATTTGGTGTGCAATGTCATCTGCTGGTGTTGGTCCATTGTGTTTTTTGAAAACCAAAGTCACTGCACCCGTTTACCAAGAAATTTTGGAGCACTTCATGCTTCCTTCTGCTGACCAGCTTTTTAAAGATGCTGATTTCATTTTCCAGCAGGATTTGGCACCTGCCCACACTGCCAAAAGCACCAAAAGTTGGTTAAATGACCATGGTGTTGGTGTGCTTGACTGGCCAGCAAACTCACCAGACCTGAACCCCATAGAGAATCTATGGGGTATTGTCAAGAGGAAAATGAGAAACAAGAGACCAAAAAATGCAGATGAGCTGAAGGCCACTGTCAAAGAAACCTGGGCTTCCATACCACCTCAGCAGTGCCACAAACTGATCACCTCCATGCCACGCCGAATTGAGGCAGTAATTAAAGCAAAAGGAGCCCCTACCAAGTATTGAGTACATATACAGTAAATGAACATACTTTCCAGAAGGCCAACAATTCACTAAAAATGTTTTTTTTATTGGTCTTATGATGTATTCTAATTTTTTGAGATAGTGAATTGGTGGGTTTTTGTTAAATGTGAGCCAAAATCATCACAATTAAAAGAACCAAAGACTTAAACTACTTCAGTCTGTGTGCACTGAATTTATTTAATACACGAGTTTCACAATTTGAGTTGAATTACTGAAATAAATGAACTTTTCCACGACATTCTAATTTATTGAGATGCACCTGTATATATATTAATAAGTTCCAAAAACTTCAGTGTAAATGTAAAATTGACCAAAACTAAAGTTGACCAAAGAGACATATT